>NW_007735064.1:14286-14938 GCF_000696425.1 Galeopterus variegatus
AGATTAATATGTGTGAGTGTGTGTAGCTCTTTCCCACCAAGACCTTCCAGAAGCCCAATGTGAAATCCACTCCCCACAAAAGGAAGATTTTTCTCCTTTTGCTCGTTTTATAATATTAATTCTCTATGACACTTGAATTTATGATGAATTCCTTTCTATACCTACATGTTCATTCCTTTTTCTATTTCATTCAGCCCTCAAGCAAAGCAATTTATGCTAATGTAACACTCACCCATATATTGTTACAGGACAAAGCCACTTATTTCAGGAAACATACAATGTAGTGCAGAAACTGGATATTTTAAATGAGTTCCTACTTGTGTTTAAATATGAATATAAGGTAAATTTTAAAGGGAAAAAATGTGCCTTGTCTATATCAAGCCTTCTTGTGGCCCACCTCCCTGCTGGAGGGGGAAGGATCTCTAATTGCTTGATTAGTCAGTCCTTCCTTTCAAGCATCTTGTCTCAAAAGCATATGGATATATAATCAACAGCATAGAATACTGGAAATTCAGGTCCTTGGTATAAGATTCAATTAAAATGAAATCTAATCCAGATCCTGTCAAAAATACATATGAAACAATAGATGGGAACATGTAGTAATCCCTTTCCCTAGGGCACTCTTTTATTTTTATTTATTTATTTATTTATT
>NW_007735064.1:15479-20363 GCF_000696425.1 Galeopterus variegatus
CTTGGTGCTGCACCCGCTCCTCGCTCAGCCAGTGAGCGGGAACTGGTCTGTATGTGGGATCTGAACCCTTGGCAGGAGGACCACGGCACTCCCAAGCGGCGCACTGCCTAGGGCACTCTTTTAAAGAGTAGATTCTCTAGTTAATCCTAACTCACTGAATCAGAATATCTGGGACCTGGGCCTGAGAATCTGTTCTTGAATGAACAGCCTCTCTAAGTGATTCTGATTCACATTCACCTACTCTAAGTCTCTGGTGTTTTCTTTTTATATGATGTCAGCATTTATAGAAAGCAGTATATCTAGATTAATCCTATAAGAATGCTATCAACTGAGTAATAATTTATTATGTAGATTTATTTTGTACACTGGAAATGTCTCCTGAAAATATTTTTCAAAAATATATATAATATGGTAGCTCAGCTCATCTTTCATTATATTATTCATTTCTCTTTTTCTGAACATCCTTATGAAAATGGAAATGTCTCCTGAAAATATTTTTCAAAAATATATATAAAATGGTAGCTCAGCTCATCTTTCATTATATTATTCATTTCTCTTTTTCTGAACATCCTTATGATAAATTTTTCCCTTAGTTTTATTTCCAGGAAAGCAGTTTATCTTTCAAAGAACAACAACAAAAAAAATTATGCATAAATCATCAAAATATGGGTCAACTAATACTCCAGGCATTGAAGATTAAGTAAGACAGGGCCTCTGAGAATGATAATATTATGAGCATATACAAGGTGCAAAGGAATTAGAAAATGCTTTTCTTGGCCTTGAATATCAGAAAGGTAAAAATAAATTGCAGACTTTCAGTTTCAGCTCTAACATGTAAAGGACTCAAAAGTAATACTCCTACCCTTGCAACAAGAAAAAGCTGGACAAACTGAAATCAATCATTTTTGGACCCATCAGAGAACTGAAGTTGCAGGAAAATTGCTACCCCCAAATCCTAGGGAGACAGGCACATAGAGAATCATATATATGACCTGCTGGAGCAGTAGTTTCTGGAGCCATAAACTGATAGGAATACTTCAATGGTAATTTTGGTGAATTGCTCAAGACTGGGTGTAGATTACCTTGAGAGTGAAAAACTTCTGGGGGACACAGTTTTAGGAGTCTCCTACAATTTTGTGGGCTTTATGTCTAGGAATCTTACCTGGTTCTCATGGTGAATATCTGAGAAAGATCCCTGACTATCTCTGGAAGAGGAGGGCAAGTATACTCGTCGTGATGTACACCCACAGAGACTACTCCATAACAAACGCCTACTCTTTAGAAGAAAACACTTTGCCAGAACCTTATTCTAGCTGGGAGAAGGGAATTCTTCACACTCCAGCCCCTTCTAGCTTTTCCCTACGTGAAGGGAGGTGTACAGTCAACAGGGCTCAGAGCTTCATGAAAAGAGATTAGGAGCACCACACCCAGGGAAAACTATACTACTGGAGAAAAATTTTAAAGGTCACAGGGTGTAGGGGGCCCTAACACACAGACATACTATCAGACTTATATTTAGTTGTGAGATTACAGACTGCTCCCCATTCCCCACACCTTACCACCAAACCAGTAGGGCTCCAGTATAATAACAGGGAATTACAACTGAAATTATTGCATAGCACAGACCATCTCTGAAGAGGTGTACTTAGGGAAGTCCAAAGTCAGGATAGAAGACAGAAACAAGGACACTAGAGGTATTCGAAGCCTTTGGCAATTACAGTGACATTACAGCAACTATTTACAGCAAACATTAAAAACAGCCAGCTCCTAACAAGAACGACATAAATCTTCACACTAA
The DNA here is from genome assembly GCF_000696425.1 of Galeopterus variegatus. Taxonomy (NCBI): domain Eukaryota; kingdom Metazoa; phylum Chordata; class Mammalia; order Dermoptera; family Cynocephalidae; genus Galeopterus; species Galeopterus variegatus. Next base: position 17,278 of record NW_007735064.1, read on the forward strand.
AGACCTATTTTTCTCAGTTTCTAATACTCAATACAAAATATCCAGTATTCAACAAAAACTAACAAGACATGCCAAAAGGCAAAAGAAAAAAAAAATCCCATAAACTGAAGAGACAAAGCAGTCATCAATTATACCCAGACTCAGATATGACACTGATGCTGGAATTCTCAAACAGGGAATTTAAAATAACTATAATATATTAATAAATATAATGAAAAAAATCAACAACCTGAAAGAACAGATGGGTAAAGCAAACAGAGATGAAAACTGTAAAAACCAATCAACAAACCAACCAAACAAACAAAAATGTTCAAAGCCAAAACATTGTAAAAGACATGAAGAACGTGTTTGATGGGCTCAACAGTATATTCAACACAGGTGAGAAAAGAATCAGTGAGCTTGAAGATAGGTCAATAGAAACTTGCCAAACTTAAATGCAAACAGGAAAAAAAAAAAAAGAACAAAATAAAAACATCATTCAAGACCTGGGGGACAGTTTCAAAAGGTGTACCATATAAGTGATGGGAATGTCAGAAAACCAGGGGGAGATAAAAAGAAAGTACAAGGCAGAGAAAATATTTTATGTAAAAATGGCCAAAAACTTTTCAACACTAATGACAGATACCAAACCATAAGCCTAAGAAACTCAGAAAACAACAATAAGGATAAATACAAAACAAATAAACAAAAAACACCATCAACTACACGTACCGTATTCAAACTGCAGTAAACCAAAGGTAAAGTAAAATCTTGAAAGAAACCAAAGGAGGAAAATATATTGCCTATAGAAGAACTAAAATAAGAATCACAGCCAACTTCTCAGAAGCCAAACCAACAAGAGAATTAAGTAAAATATTTACAGAGTGTTGAAAGAAAAAGTTCAACCACCTATAATTCTATACCCAGTGAAATTATTCTGCAAAAGTTAAGAAGATACAACGACTTTTTCAGAAAAACAAAAGCGTAAAGAATTCATTACTTGCAAATTCCTCAGCCACATACAGCCTATGATTCATAAAATTATTGTTAGTCTCTGAACATAGCAAATAAGTGATCATTTTTATTCATGCTGATTAGTTTTCCTAGAATACCTTCACATTCCCAGACTCATTGTCACAAGTAACTTTCATATGCTTTAGAAATTGCTTACCCTTCTACAATAAACCTCAGATAATTTTGCTAGGCAAGATAAATCTTTCTCTCATCAATTAGATATGGGAAGTGATAGTTAAAACCACAAAGTAAAGGAGGAACATTCCTCAGATGGCTTGAAAATTTCTTACTGAATGAGGAAATTTTCTCAATGAGATTAAAATATATATATAGAAAGAGGGGCAGACATTAGGAGAGAAAGATTCTTAATTTTGCTTTGGTCACTCTCATATTGAAGAGCCAATTAGACTTTGAAATGAACATGTACAGTTTTTGAAGAATAAAGAATAGTTACAATTTGGCAGTTAGTTAAGAGTTGATAAGATCTTAAAATAAATGTAGGTAGAGAAGATCTTTAAATAACGATAGAGATTTTAAAAAAGTATAGATAGGTAGAATATAGGACATACAAGGATAAACCCTTAGATAAAGAAAAAATAGGGGTAGTCAAGAGAGTAATAAAATCCAAAAACGTTTGTCACAGAAACCAATAGAATATGTTTCCAAGAGGAAAAAATGGCCAATTGTACGAACACTGGGCAGAGACTGAAAGTGAAGCTAAGAGGAGGAAAAAAAAAGTATAGATAGGTAGAATATAGGACATACAAGGATAAACCCTTAGATAAAGAGAAAATGGGGGTAGTCAAGAGAGTAATAAAATCCAAAAACGTTTGTCACAGAAACCAACAGAATATGTTTCCAAGAAGGAAAAAATGGCCAATTGTACGAACACTGGGCAGAGACTGAAAGTGAAGCTAAGAGGAGGATATTGGCTTGGCTCTTAGTAGGAACATGAGACAAAACTTTTTCCCACCATGTATGTTTCTTTGGTGAACCACAGTTCTCATATTCTACAGTAATTTTGGTCAGCCTATGTGGTTACGTTAGGTAGAAAGTCAGACATGAAGGACAGGGCACTGGGCAATGGCTCTGTAGACATTGTAACTCTACCCAATGACCACCCTGGGGCTTACCAACCTGACTGTTTTATGGTTGGGTTTGCAACTGGCATACGTGATAGCAAGGAACTGGAGCCAAGCCAGACTAATTCAGTTTCTAGTGCCTGTGAAGCCTGTAGTAATCTGCCCTTGCACTGACCTTTGCCTCATTATAATCTCATGGTAATAAAATTAGCATTGTTGTTTTTTGCCCCCACCCTTACCCCCATGTTTTTTCCCACACACATTATGCACAGAAGGGAAAGTTATGTTTCCAGCCTGCAAGAGCCAATCAGGTGAGGTAAACATACTGGTCATGATGACATGCCTCAGGACCACCCCCAAATCCAGTCAAGATAATACGCAATCCCCAAGCCCTTCAGGGCCATTGTCTCCCTTGACTTGGCCCATTCCTCCCTTGGAACGTACTTAAATAAACTTTACTTTGCATTATTTTCATTTTGCTGATCTGTGAATCTTTACTTCATAGCAAAAAGGACAAAGGTATCACCAAAGTTACAGTAACAGTTAAAAGTAGGATTTACCCCATCTCTCACCTCAGCCCTAAAGGTGTGACCCTGACGTGGTGATTTATTCAAAAACAAGTAAAAACCTGTGTTAAACCAATGGGATTCTCCCTTATACTCCTGCAGTAGGTATCAAGAATGAGACTTTTTCATTCTCTGGTATTTGAAAGTTGCAAGAGCATTATGAATTCTGATATGTTAGGAGTCACCCTGTCACAGCATGAAGAAAGATTATATGACAAGGAACACATTTTAACTCTAATTGACCCTTCAATTTTGCAGCCTCCCTTTTTCCTTCTTTGTTTCTTGTGGAGTATACATATAGCAAATGTTCTTCACAGGGCCTAGTTTTCCAAAGCCTTGCAGTTTCAAATATTAACCTTACAAAAGACAGGAAATTTCCCCAGGCTATAGTCTCTGTTGTAAGATAAACAATTGTAACAAGCAAGGTCGCTGGGTCAAAGACAGA
>NW_007735064.1:20493-20978 GCF_000696425.1 Galeopterus variegatus
CAAGCTTTTGTTGGTGGATCAACTTAACTTCTTGAAAATTGCATTATGGAATGTCACCTTGATTGTCCTACTGAATGTTACTAGCTTCTATTGTTAAACTTGTTAAACTATACTTGGCAAATACCCCACCTATGTTCTCTTCCTGTAACTTCCTGGTCTGGAGAATAAATGTGGGAGGATAACCCCAATTCATGGTTAATTTCCCAAATGGAAGGAATGCCTCTCTTGAGGGTTCTGGGAGATTAACCCCTTTTCAGGGCTTCTTGCTGCTCAGAAGAGATGGGCTTTGAGTAATCTTTGGCAGCTCTGTCACCCAGGAGAAAAGGGGTGACAAATCCATGGGAGGCAAAGCAACAGTTTCTCTCTCTCTCTCTCTCTAACTTTCTGTAGGGTGAATATTGTTTCTGTCACTTGCAAATGAAGAAGTCATAAAAAGAATAAATAATTGTTGTATTTCAAGAAGAATTTCAAAGGAGTGGGTACAA
>NW_007735064.1:21337-43733 GCF_000696425.1 Galeopterus variegatus
AGTCATAAAAAGAATAAATAATTGTTGTATTTCAAGAAGAATTTCAAAGGAGTGGGTACAACAAAATTCACACATTTGTTAAAGAATGAATGAGGGTAGAAAAATGAAAGCAGTAAGTATATGGTACTCTTCAAAGACTTGGGGCAGTAAGTGAGAGAAATCGTAAGGAGAATAACAGATTTACAACATAACCAGCGCCACTTTAGACAAGCCCAAGTACAAAAAGGTGCCACCCACCTCCTCCCCTCCCCTCCCCCTTCCCTTTACAAGAAGCCTCCTGACTTAAAGAGAAACCGCTTTTGCTTCCACAAGGACACAGTTCTCCACCCTGATCCACATTAGCATAGTGACCCTCCTTGATGGTATCACCCAGCTCTTGGTGCCAACATACCAACATAAGCTCTACCACCACCACACCTGGTGCTGTCCACCATTTTCAGGGCAGCCCTGGGCCCTATGCCACTCTGAGCACAGCCCGGCAGAATTCTTTAATAAAGCTTGAATGGTACCTGGCATCTCGGCTCACTTTCTTTCAGAGAAAGCAAGCATAAGCATATTCTGGAGATTTTTTAAGAACAAAGATCTGAGCACATTTGGGCTGGGGATAGGAAATGGGGGAAAAATAACAAGATTGAAGGTGCAAGAAGGAAAGAAGGGGAGATTGATGTAATTACATTTCTATTGTCTTGAAACGCTGTTCTTGGAGGCAGCAACTCCTAGAAAGTACTAGTACTTCTAGAAAGTGCTAGAATACTTTTCAGAATGACAATCACCTTTGTCAAACTGATTCATAAAAACAATTTCACAAGAAAATGTAAATAGAAAATAAAAAAGGCAATTCAAGAAGAAGGAAAATGTGAAGGAGATACTTCATATTATCAAACTATGATAACCAGTTCATCATTTAAAAAGCAATGTTTTATTCTACAGTTAATGTGTAATTTTTAGTCTCTAACTAGTGGTAATATTTTAAGGCTAGAATCTTACCTAATATTTCATGGTTTCATTCCAGTGCCCAGCACAATGCTACAAACAGGTGCTTAATAGCTTTAGTATTTTTTTAGAGTCCATAGTCTAAAAGAAAAGTTTGTGCTATAGCAAATGCAATTGCATTAAAAAGTGAATAGTTAATAAAAGTCCTACATTTTAGGGTAATGATGAAAAGATCAAAACTTTTGAAGACAACCTTTTCCATCAAAACTTTTCCTTTCTCTCCACCCTCAACTCTTACAAAAAACTCTTTTCATAAGATCCTATTCTGAATGTATAAGAAGCTATGTAATAAGTTCTCTCAAGAGCATCTTTGACAGAAACTTAAACTAGTTTTGTTTTTGTTTCTATTTGTGTCTGTGCACACATGTGTGTGTTCAAAATACTAACACAGAAACTGTCTCATAACAGGGGTTCAAATATCATCTACTGTATAAATGAGAGAACAAAGTGACTGAATATAAATAATTAAATCACATAATCTTTCCTCTTGTTCCCTTTTCACCCATTTTTGTAAACTTCATCTTCTAGTCCTTTTCATGAATCATGTATGGTTTATTCAGAGTGCAGTAAAAAAAGAACTAGACACTTTCCATCATTAATTAATACAGACTCTTAGCTAAGAACCTCCGTTTAAAAATTCAAATTGACTTGCTTCTCTAACATTTACACTTCTGCTATGTATATATCTTTTGTATTTGTATTATTGTATTACAAATTAGGGCACCAAAATGCTAGCTCCTGACTGACTTGACAGGGAAGGTGCTAGGATGGAATGTACACTGGAATGAATTCTGAGTCCACGGCAGAAGAGTCCATGAATTTTCTGTGCCTTTAAGTCCCCTGACTAGTCTCTTACCAAGCAAATATTATTCTTCTCAGAAAGCTTACATATGAAGGCTTACATATTTAAAGGCAATCTAAGGAATTCTTTTAGTTAAATCACTGTGTTTCAGAAAAATTTCAAGTATATTTTTATTCTTATAAAACATATAACTTCCTAATTTAAAAAATTCTTTATTTAGAGTAGAAAAAGTATTTAAAATTATATTGCAGAACACAAAGAAGAACTTTCTTCACATATCTTTGAAAATTGGGATTTTCAACACATGTAACCATCAACACACAGAATCAAAATGAATTGGATGTCCGATATGGCATTTATGTTGCTTTATCCAAACAACCTCAGTGTTTATGTTCATACTCACCTCTCAACTTCTTTTATGGTGCCAGGATAACCCTGATACCAAAATCTAACAAGAACATTATAAGAAAGGAAAATTACTGAACAATATACTTTATACTTTATGAAGAAAGTCTCAATCTTCAACGAAATGTTAGTAAGTTGAATCCAGCCAAATATAAAATGAAAACTATAGCGTGACCAAGTAGACAAGTTTTACCAGGAATGAGAGACTGAGTCAACATTAGAAAATTAATCATTGTAGCAGGGTTACTTCATCGCAATGGTGGAAGAGATGATTCTGGCATCACTTCCCCCAACAAGTGATCAATATACAACTACTAACACACAAAAACTGCCATCCTGTAATCACTGGAATTTGGGGAAAGAGATGGAGAGACCCACTGAGTCCATGAAGACATGGAAAGTCACAGCAAGCAGAAGGAGAGACAACCCTGACCAGATCCAGCCCAGCATTCCCCAGACCAGCATGACAAGACAGGGAGCAGCTACCTGAAGATGGAAAAGCCATGCAGCACCCTTTGTGTGAAGCTACTTGGAGTCTGTAGGGGAGAGGTATACCATGACCACTGACAAGAAAAAAAATCATTTTGGAGTACACTATCCCATCTCCCAGGCCAGCAAAGCTGCTCACAAGCTTCCTTGGTACCTTCATTGGAGAGAGGGACCACAGCCAGTGAGAGGAAAGATTCACCCAGAGGTTAGTGAGTCTTCTCAAGGAACTCATGAGGGGCCCACCCCACAGGAAATATTTGCAGTGGCACAGGGGAATGTGGAGGGTGAACCATCAGGGGTGCATCAGGGAGCAGTGTAGGCAGCTGAACTTCCTTCCAATTGCCATAGGCACCACACAGTGAAGACCAGTCAGTGTGACAGAATTGCAGGGGATGGAGTATGAAGGAAAACTCAATACCAGGCCATAACACACACACTCAAACTGCATTTGTGGTAACCCCACATGACCCAGAAGTAACTAAAAATCTGACAATTCAAATCCAGTCTGCACAAAAAGTTTTCCTGAGTCTGAGAAACAGCAGTAAACAGCAATTTAGCTCAGGCACAGAGTTCAAGTTCTCGCTCCCAGGGGAAGTTTCCCCCAGTCTGGGAATTAACCACAGGATAGAAAATTAGCCCCAGAGCAGTGGATGCTATAATCCACAAGAGAATGAAACACACACACATGAGACAAAGTTCTGATATTAAGCAATAAAGGCCTAACACCACCAAAAATCACCCATAAAACTAGAAGAGGTTGAAGTCTCTTTAAATATGCAGGCATCAACATAAAGACACAAAGATCAAGAAAGAACAGAACAATAGGACATCACCAAAAGAAACAAAGTGCCAAAATGGACAGAGAGAGCAGCAAATTTATGAAATGTCTGACAAAGAATTCAGAACAATTATCTTAAAGATATTAAGGGACAGCCTGAGAGAAGCCTAGGTGAGCTGAGCCCCTCATGCCACCAGAGGCCCAGATTCAGCTCCAGAGGGCCCCACCCACAGCTGAAGCAGGAGCTGAGGTCAACAGAGCCCTGTGTGTCTTTAGGGGCCAAACTCAAGTCCCAGAAAGCCCTGTCCACCACCCTAGCAGGTGCCAAGATGACCTACCACAGCCACTGCCAAGCCTACTGCCACAGCCAGGATAGTTTACCACAATAGCAGCAGTCAGGGACACCCTACAGGCAGCCCACCACACACTCAACTACATTTATACAAGAAGAGTCAACAGCAGAATCTGAAATACAGGAGGAAATCTTTCTCCTCCTAGCCAGCTACAGAGTACAAGAAGAAACAAGTGCTCTATAAGATGACCAGACATCATTGAAAAAAATACTAGATCTACAAATAAAAAAGAAGATATGACACCACTGAAGGAATACAGTAATGCTCAAGTACCAGAACCTACAGAGCAGAAAACACTTGAAATGCCTGAAAAGGAATCCAGAGCAACAATCTTAAAAAAAAAACTCAGAGATGCAACAAGACTCAATTAGAGAACACAATGAAATAAGAAAAAAATACCCAGGATATGAAGGAGGAAATTTACAAAGAAATTAATACCTTAAAAAAGAATGCAGCAAAACTCCTCCAACTGAAGGATTCACTCAGTGAAATAGAAAACATGACAGAGAGCTTGTTCAGCAGGCTAGAGCAAGCAGAAGAAAGAATTTCAGATCCTGAAGATGGTCTTTTTGAAATAACCCAGGCAGACCAAAAAAAAAAAAAAAAAAATTTAAAAAAGTGAAGAAAATCTAAGAGAGCTAGCAGACAACCTCAACTTCACAAACATCTAAATCATTGGTATTCCAGAAGGGGAGGAGAAAGGAAAAAGCACTGAAAACCTATTCAAGGAAATAATAACAGAAAACTTCTCAGGTATAGAGAGACACACAGACCTTCAGATCCAGGAAGCCAAAAGATCCCCAAACAGATTTAACCAAAAAAGATCTTCTTCAAGACACATTACAGTCAAACTGGCAAAGCTCAAAGACAAGAGACAATTTTGAAAGCATCAAGAGAAAACAGTCAAATCACCTATAAGGGAGCCCCCATCAGACTAACTGAAACCCGACAGACTGGAAGAAGATGGGATGATACATTCAAAATAATAAAAGAAAAAAATGACAGCCAAGAACTCTATACACAGCAAGAAATATACACAGCTTCAGAAATAAGGGAGAAATAGTGTATTTCCTAGACAAACAAAAATTGTGGGAGCTCACCACTACAAGGCCAGATATGCAACAAATTCTCAAGGGAGTCCTGCATCTGGAATCCAAAAAACAATAATCACCATCACAGGAAGAGCAAAACCCATGTATAAAACAAAAAAAGCACACAACAAAGAGAAAGAAGCTAAATATTGCCATCTCGAAATTCCAACTAACATAGGAAACAAAAAATAAAAGATGAAGAAAGGAACAAAAGATATTAAAAACATCTAAACAAAAAGCAATAAAATGAGAGGAGTAAAACAATCCCTGTCAATAACCACCATAAATTTAAATGGATTAAACTCCCCATTCAAAAGACACAGAGTGACAGATTGGATTAAAAGGCTAGATACAAGTATATGCTGTCTTCAACAGACTCACCTCACCTGTAAAGACTCATACAGACTGAAAGTGAAGGAATGGAAAAAGATATACCATGTAAATGGAAACCAAAAATGAGCCAGAGTAGCTATTCTTATATAAAATAGAGTTTAAACCAAATACCATGAAGGCCACTATATAATCATAAAGGGATCTATCCAGCTAGAATACATAACAGTCATAAGTATGTATGCACCCAAAATTGGAGCACTTAGATATATAAAACAAACACTCTCAGACCTAAAGAAAGAGAAAGACCCTAATATGATAATAATATGTGACCTGAACACCCTTCTCTCAATATTGGACAGATCTTCCAGGCAACAAACTTACAAAGAAATACAGGATTCAAACTGGTCCTGGAATAACCTACAGAACATTTCCTCCAACAACTACAGAATATACATTCTTCACACAAGCACATACAACTAGACCACATATTAGGTCACAAATAAAGTATCAGCAAATTTAAAAAAATCATTCTCAGTATCTTTTCAGACCACAATGGATTAAAACTGGAAATCAATAACAAATGAAGTTCTGGAAACTATACAAATGCATAGAAACTAAACAACAGGATCCTGAACGACCTACTGATCCAAGAAGAAATTAGACAGGAAATCAAAAGTTTGTTGAAACTAACAAAAGTAAAGACACATCACACCAAAACCTGTGGGATCCTGCAAAAGCAGCACTAAGAGGGAAGTTTATTGCAATAAATACTTACATAAAAAGAATAGAAAGACTCCAAATAAACTACCTAATGCTACACCTCAAAGAACTAGAAAAACAACAACAATCGAATCCTAAAAGTAGTAACAGAAAGAAATAATTAAGATCAGAGCAGAACTGGGCCGGCCCAGCAGCGCACTGGAGAGTGCGCCGCTTGGGAGCGCAGCGGCACTCCCGCCGAGGATTCAGATCCCATGTGGAGACCGGTTCCCGCTCACTGGCTGAGTGAGGTGCGGGCGCAACACTGAGGGTTGCGATCCCGTTGCTGGTCCCCGGTATGGGCGTGACACCGAGGGTTGCGATCCCATTACTGGTCAGTAAAAAAAAAAAAAGATCAGAGCAGAACTAAATGAAATAAATATTGAAAACTGATACAAAAGATCAATGAAACAAAAAGTATGTTTTTAAAGAAGATACATTAAATAGACAAACCATTAGCAAGGTTAACAAAAAAAAAGAGAGAGAGAGAAAACCCAAATAATAAAAATCAGAAATGAAAAAGGAGAAATTACAACCAATACCACAGAAATATGAAGAATCATTAGAAAACATGATAAACAACTGTTCATCAACAAATATGAAAAGTGGAGGAAATGGATAAATATCTGGACACATGCAAACTACCCAGAGTAAACCAAGAAGAAATAGAAAACCCAAACAGACCAACAACAAGCAACAAGTTTGAAGCAATAATCAACAATCTTCCAAAAGGAAAAGTCCAGGAGTGTATGGCTTTATAGCTGAATTCTATCCAACCTTTAAAGAGGAATTAATATCAATTCTCCTCAAACTACACCAAAAAATTCAAACAGAAGCCATTTTCACAAACTCATGTTAAGAAGCCAAAATCACCCTGATACCAAAGGCAAACAAAGATACAACAAAAAAAGAAAATTAGAAGCCAATTTCTGTGATGAGCAGACACAAAAATCCTCAATGAAATATTAGTGATCAAAACATAGCAAAACAACAAATAATTATACACCACGATCAAGTAGGATTCATCCAAGGGATGCAAGGATGGTTCAATATACAAAAGTCAATAAATGTGATATACCACATCAACAAAACCAGGGCCAAAAGCCATATGATTATCTAAACAAATGCAGAAAAAGCATTTGACAAAATTCAATACCTTTTCATAGTAAGACTCTCAGCAAATTATGTATATAATTAGCCATATATGACAAACCACTTGCCAATATCATCCTCAATGTGTAAAATCTGAAAGCTTTTCCCTTAGGAATAGGAAAAATCCAAGGATGCCCACTCTCACCACTCCTATTTAACATAGTATTGGAAGTTCTAGCCAGAGTAATCAGGCAATACAAAGAAAAAAGGGCACCCAGATTGGAAAGAATTAAATCAAACTCTCTCTGTTTGCAGAAAACATGATCTTATATGATATCAAAACCTAAAGATTCTACCAAAAACCTCTTGAGACTAATAACAATTTCAGTAACGTTGCAGGATACAAAATAAAGATATCATCCTCAATGTGTAAAATCTGAAAGCTTTTCCCTTAGGAACAGGAAAAATCCAAGGATGCCCACTCTCACCACTCCTATTTAACATAGTATTGGAAGTTCTAGCCAGAGTAATCAGGCAATACAAAGAAAAAAGGGCACCCAGATTGGAAAGAATTAAATCAAACTCTCTCTGTTTGCAGAAAACATGATCTTATATGATATCAAAACCTAAAGATTCTACCAAAAACCTCTTGAGACTAATAACAATTTCAGTAACGTTGCAGGATACAAAATAAAAACCCCAAATCAGTAGCACTTTTATACTCTAATGATGAACTAGAAGAAAAAGAAATCAAGAAAGCAAGACCATCTACAATAGTTGCAAAAAACAAACAAACAAACAAAAATCTTGGAATCAATTTAACAAAGGACGTGAAAGATCTCTATAATGAGAACAAAACACTTCTGAAAGAAAGACATAAAAAGGTGGAAAGACATTCTATGCTCTTGGATTAGAAGAATTAACATTGTGAAAATGTCCAAAACCATCTATAGATTCAATGCAGTTCCCATCAAAATACTAATGACATTCTTCACAGAAATGGAAAAAACAACCCTAACATTCATATGGAACAACAAAAGACCCCGAATAGCCAATATGATCCTGAGCAAAAAGTTCTTTAAAAAGTTTAAAAAATAATAATAAAGCCAGAGGCATAACACCATCTGACTTCAAATTATATTACAAAGTTTGGGTTATATTATAACCCAAAACAGCATGGTATGGAACCCAATAGAGAACCCAGAAATCAATCCACATGTTTTCAGCTAACTAATCTTTGATAAAGGCATCAAAACATACATTGAGGAAAAGACTGTCTCTTCAGTGAATGGTGCTGGGAAACTTGAACTTTACTGCTCACGATAGGCCAAAATCAATTTAAGATTGTATTAAAGATTTAAACATAAGGCTTGAAACCATAAAATTACTAAAAGAAAACATAGGGGAAACACTCCAGTAGGACTGGGTGAAGACTTTATGAATAAAACCCCAAAAGTACAAGCAACAAAAGAAAAAATAAACAAATGGGACTATATCAAACTAAAAAGCTTCTGCAAAGCAAACAATCAACAGAGTGGAAAGACAACCTACAGAATGGGAGAAAATATTTGCAAACTATATATCTGACAAGGAATTAATAGACAAAATATATAAGAAACTCATAATACTACACAGTAAAAAAACAAAAAACAAATAACCCAATTAAAAATGGGCAAAGGAGATGAATGGACATTTTTCACAAGAAGACATACAAACAGCCAACAGGTACCTGAAAAAATGTTCAACATCTCTGATCATCAGAGAAATGCAAATCAAAACCACATTGGGAAAAACAAAAACAAAAACAAAAACACACTGAGATATCATCTCAACCCAGTTAGAATGGCAATTATTAAAATGACTGAGAATAACACATGCTGGTGAGGATGCAGGGAAAAGGGACCTCTTCTACACTGTTGGTGGGACTTTAAAATAGTATAGCCATTATGGAACACAATATGGAGGTTTCTCAAACAACTACAGATATGATCTAGCAATCCAATTACCAGGTATATACCCAAAGGATGGAAATCATCATATTGAAATGACTCTTGCACTCCCATGTTCATCACAGCTCTATTTACAATAGCCAAATTATGTAACCAACTTAAAAGTCCATTGATAGATGACTGGATAGGAAAATGTGGCATATATACACAATGGGATGCTATTCAGCCACAAAAAAGAATCCAACAACACCTTAAAAAGATCATTCACCATGACCAAGTGGGACTCACCCCAGGGACTCAAGGATGGCTGAACACATGCAAATCAATAAACATATTACATCACATCAACAGAATGAAAGAAAAATCTTTATGATCATTTCAACAGAGGCAGAAAAAGCATTTGATAAAATTCAACAACACTTCATGATAAAAACCATGCAATAAATTGGATGGAGAAAGAATGTATGTCAACACACTAAAGGCCATATACAACAAACTCACATCTAATATCATACTGAAAATCACACTAAGATTTTGAACAAGATGAAGTTGCCCATTTCCCCACTCTTATTCAACATATTACTGGAAGTTCTAATCAGTGCAATAAAGCAAGAGAAAGCAAAAAAAGAACATCCCAATCAGAAAGGAGGAAGTCAAACTATCCTTATTTGTAGATGACATGATCAAATACATCAAGAACCATAAGGACTTCACCAAGAAGTTAATAGAATAAAGGAATTCAGTAAAGTGGCAGGACACAAAATCAACAAACAAAAATGAACAGATTTCCTATATGACTATAACAAAGTATCTGAAGAAGAAATCAAGAAAGTATTTCCATTCATAGTAGCTACCAAAAAATGAAACAGTAATAAATTTAATCAAGAAGGTGAAAGACCACTACAACAAAAAGTATAAAACATTAGTGAAAGAAACTGAAGACCCAAATAAATTGAAAAATATTCCGTTCATGGATTGGAATAATTAATATCATCAAAATATCCATATAACCCAAAGCAATCTATAGATTCAATGCAATCTCCATCAAAATACCAATGATATTCTTCACAGAAATAGGAAAAACAATCTTAACATTTGTATGTAACCATATAAGACCCTGCATAGCTAAAATGATTGTAAAGAAAAGAAAAAAAATTGGAGGCATCTCACTTCCTGACTTCAAAATATACTACAAAGACATAGTTACCAAAACAGCATGCTTCTGGCATAAAAACTGACAAACTGACAAATGGAACAGAACAGAAAGCCCCAAAATAAATCTACCCACTTACACTCAACAAACTGATTCTAGATAATGGTTCCAAAAAATATACACTGGGGAAAGGACAGACTCTCTAATAAATGGTTCTGGGTAAACTGAATGTCCACATGTATAAGATTGAAACTAAACCCCTATATCTCACCATACACAAAAATAAACTCAAAACAGATCAAAGACCGAAATTTAAGACCCCAAAACTATTAAACTACTAGAGGAAAACAGGGAAACTGCTAACACAAAATGAAAGTGGGCAGGGTTTTTTTGAATAAGATAACATAAGCACAGGCAACTAAAGCAAAAATAGACAAGTGGAACTACATCTAACTAAAAAGCTTCTGCATAGAAAACGGCACAATCGACAAAGTGAGGAGACATCCTACAGAATGAAAGGAAGTGTTTGCAAACTACACATCAGACAGGGACTAATAAACAACTCAACAATAACAAAAAACAAATAATCAAAACAAAAATGTCCAAAGGATCTGAACAGACATTTCTCAAAAGAAGATACACAAATGGCCAACAGATACATGAAAAACTGCTCAACATCATTAATCATCAGGGAAATTCAAAATTAAAACTACAGCAAGATACCATCTTATGCCAGTTAGAATGGCAATTATCTAAAAGACAGAAAATAAAAAACTTTGGTGAAGATGTGGAGAAAAAAGAACTTTCCTATATTGTCGGTGGGAATATAAATTAGTATAGCCACTGTGGAAAACAATATGGAGGTTCCTCAGAGAACTAAAATTTAACTACCTTATGACCAGCAATCCCACTACTGGTTATATACCCAAAGGAAATGAAATCATTGTATCAAAGAGACACCTACATTCCCATGTTCATAGCAACACTATTCACAATAACCAAGAAACAGAATCAAGCTAAATATCCAGCAATGGATAAATGGATTAAAACACACACAGACACACACATACATACACAAAACAAAACAAAAAACAACCATGGAATATATACAAAATGTAATATTATTTAGCTATTAAAAAAAAGTTGAAATCCTGTCATTCGCAGCAACATGGATGGAAGTGGAAACCATTATGTTAAATAAGCCAGGCACAAAAACACAAATACCACATGACCTCACTCATAAGTGCTATCTAGGTAAAAAAACAAATGGTTCTCTTAGAAGTAGAGAGTAGAATAACAGTCACCAGAAGCAGGGAGGGAAGGGGCAGGGGTGAGGGGAAGTGGTGGATTAATGGGTGCAAAGCTAAACTATTCTAAGTGAATTAATGTACAGTATATGCATGTATGGACATATATTGTACCCCACAAATATGTAAAAATAAATGTTAAAATTTTAAAAAATCAATATATAATTATGGTTTAAGAGGAAAAGAAGAAAATTAATCATTGCAATTCACTACATTAATGGAATAAAACAAGAAAATGATATGGTCGTCTCATTGGAGGCAGAAAAAAGCATTTGACAACAATCAACATCCATTCAGCAAAAAAAAAAAAAAAAAAAAATCCTCAACAAACTAGAATTTTTAAATGGAAATAGAAGAGAATGTTATTAATCTAATCAAATGTATCTGCTAAATATTTACAGCTGATATCAAAAGCAACTGTGAAATATTGAATGCTTTTTTTTAATGAAGATTGGACAAATGGTAAGAACATCCAACATCAGCACTGTTATTTAATATGTCATATGAGGTTCCTGTAAAATAAAAAAAAAATAAAATAAAAGGCATGAAGATTATAAAGGAAGAAGTAAAACTACATTTATTCACAAAATCATGTTTATATAAAAATCCTAAAGAATCCCCCCCAAAAAACTTCTAGAATATGTAAATTTACCAAAATCACTGTATACAGAATATACAAAAAGCAGTTGTATTTTTATTTGCTAGCAACAAATAATTGAAAATTAAATTTAAATAATAAAATATAAAATAACATCAAATATAAAATATTTAGAAATAAATGTAACAAAAATATGAAAGACCTCTATATTGAAAACTACAAAATATTTTTGAGAGAAATTTTAAAATATCTAAATAAATGGAAAAATATACCATGTTCATGGATTAAAAGACAGTATTATTAAGATACCAAATCCTCCTGACATTTCCCTGAAGACTACACAATCCCAATTAAAATCCCACTTAGATATTTGTTGAAATTTCCAGGGCATTGAAAAATGTACACTAACATCCACAGGGTTTAGAATAGCCAAAGCAATCTGGAAAAATGAAAAAGCTAGAGTACTTACACCACCTGATTTTTTGGAAATACTGTAAAGCTATGGCACTAACATAAGGATAGACACAGCAAAAAGGAACAGGGAGTGTTAACAAGTAGATCTACATCTATACAGTCAATTGGTCTTTCATGTTGCCAAGGTAGTAACATAGGGAAATGGTGGTTATTTTTTCCTTTCATTGTTTTTAGCAAATGGTGCTAGAACAATTAAATCGCTCTATGAAAAACGTTAACCTCAACCCTACCCTAACATTAGTCACAAAAATGGCTCTGAGATTGATTATGAGCCAAAATATAAAAGCTAAAACCACTAGCCTTCTAAGAGGAAATAATAAGAGAACACCTTTGTGGCCTTGAGCAAGTTAAAGATTTCTTATACCAGATGAGAAAGCACTAACCGTAATTTTAAAAATTGGAAGTTATAAAATAAAACAAATATGACTTTAAGACTATTAAAAAATGAAAAAGCAAGTCAAAACTATGAGAAAATATTTCTAATACATATATCAGCTAAATTCTTACAACTTTATAGTAAGAATACAAATAACCCAATAAAGAAAGAGGCAAAAGGTTTGAACAGACACTTCACTAAAGTGAATATGTAATTGTCCAATAAGCACATTGAAAAGTGCTCAACATTATGAGTCATCCTAGAAATGCAAATTAAAACCACCATGAGTTACCACCACACAATCATTGGAGTAGCTATTTTTTTTTTTTTTTTAATGACAACATCTAGTGATCACCAAGCAAAGAAACAATTGGAACTTCAGACACTGCTGTTGGGATTGTAAAATGGTACTAATATTTTAGAAATATCTTTTGCAGGTTCTTTTAAAATTAAACCCAGAAATTCTACTACTAGAAATTTATTCAGGATATACAAAATATATGTGACAAAAGAACAAACATGTCAATAGCAGCATTATTTATAATATCCAAAAAACTGGAAGCAACCCAATGTGCATGAACAAAAAAATGTATAAACAAATTATGTATATCCATACAATGGAATATTACTCAGCAATATGCTAATAACATGCAATAACATGTATTAATCATCGTGCTGAAAAATTTTTTAAAAAACAGATACAAAAGATAATGTACTATATTATTACAATTATATGAAGTTTTAAAACAGAAAAAGCTAAGTTCTGGTGATAGAAATTATGTTAATAGTAGCCTATGGGGGAGATGAATTGACTAGAAAAGAACACAAGGAAAGTTTCTAGAGAGATGGAAATATTCTATAGCCTTTTGGAGTGTTGGTTTCGCAAAAATATATATTTTGCTAGCTGGTTAGCTCAGTTGGGAGATCACGGTACTGGTAAAACCAAGGTCAGGAGTTCAGATGCCCATAGGCCAGCTGTCAAAAAACAAAACAAAACAAAAAAACAATAAAAACCCCACAAATGTATACATTTATCAAAACTTATTTAATTTTACTCTTAAAATCTGTGTATTTATATGTAAATTATATATTAAATAAAATTAAATTAGCTTTACCTATATTTAAGTGTATTGTATAGTTACGTAACATACTAAGAAAGCATATATAATATTATAGAATAAATTTAATTTAAAAAATACTTTATCTCTTTCATTATAATTAATTTCTTTTGTAATTATGCATTTTATTTTACAAATTTAAACACATTATTCTTACATAGGTTTCATGCAACTGCTAGTAAGTTTTGAAAAACCCTGTGCTAGAGATAAGACTTGAAAACTAGCTGTCTGCCTCCAAAGCTACAGTCTTACTCACTACAGTGTGGAAAAGAAATGTATAAACTCTATATTCGCCAGTTCAATCCTACAAGATGTTAAACTGAAGCCAACTGCAAGCCACAGTTCCGTATTTACTGAGAAATAGTCAAAAACCATTTTTAGAAGATAAGCACTCACTAGCCATGATGCCTTGTTAGCAGTTTAAAAATAAACAATTAAAAGGTAAGTTAATGATTATCTGTCAGTTATAAATTATATGTCAAATCTGTTTGTATTATATACTTTGTTTTCAGTGATGACTTTCTGTCAGGTGAGTAAAAATCAATATCTTCGGTTATGTTTACTTTTTCCTTCTTTAATCTGAATTTATCAGAGGCATTGTAACTAAATTGCCAAAACAAAAATGACGAATCACAGAAGCCATGTAAAAAATTGTTTTTCTAGCTTCTTACAGCTTTTTGAAGAACAGAAAAAAGGAAGTGATACCTACACTGATGATATCATTTACAATATGAGGGACAATAATCAAGCATGGGTTTTATCAACAGAGACTATTTACTTTTATACATTTTATTATTCCAAACAGCTGGCTCAAATTTAGAGATTAAAAGGTTTTATGTCACCTGCCTACAGTCTAGTTAGTGAAAGAATTACAATAACGTAAGTGTTGGGGCCGGCCCGTGGCTCACTCGGGAGAGTGCGGTGCTGATAACACCAAGGCCACGGGTTCAGATCCTATATAGGGATGGCCAGTTAGCTCACTGGCTGAGCGTGGTGCTGACAACACCAAGTCAAGGGTTGAGATCCCCCTACCAGTCATCTTTTAAAAAAATAAAAATAAAAAAATAACATAAGTGTTATCTTCTTCCATAATTATCATTCTACACTGAATGAGAAGAATTCACACAGAAAGAGAAGCTTCTCAGTTGAAATACTGAAAAAGGATGAACAATCGCCCTCTCTATCAGTAGGTTCTGCACCCAGGGATTCAAACAACTGCAGATGGAAAATATTTGAAAAAAAAAAATTGCTTCTGCACTGAACAGGTGGAGATTTTTTTCTTGTCATTATTCCCCAAACAATACAGTATAACAACTATTTACACAGCAGTTACATCATATTAGGTATTTTAAGTAATCTAGATTTGATTTAAAGTATACAGGAGGATGTGTGTAAGTTATATGCAAAAACTCTGCCATTTTAATTTAGGGACTTGAGCATCTGCAGATTTTGGTATCTGCAGGGTGACGTGGAAACAATCCTCTGAAGACACCAAGGGACGGGCTGTACTTAAATTTACTTTTCCAGCAACCTGACTTCACAGATGATTAATCAGCTATCAAAATTCCGTGTTTAGTTTTTAATTTACTTTGAAGACTATGAAAACTGAGACTTGCTTACAGAACTTTAAAAAATTTTTTCTCTTAAGAAAGTAAATTTGTATGTATAATATATATTTAAATATATATGAATATATATTTAAATATATATTTGAAGCCCATATGTCTGTCTGCTTACTAAGAAAGCCAAAGTGCTTCCTGTAATATAATTTGTAATAAAAATTCCAGTAACTGCTGCTTGAAACTTGTGACTAAAAATATGTTACAGGAAATCATTTTTGTTAGAATGTTTCTTACAAGAAATTGTGTTAGTTCACTCAAAGTTGAATAGTATAAATTTTTATAACCCAAAGACCTCGTGACAATTAACTCATTATGATCTTTCTCTAACTCAAGCATGAAAAAAAGAATGATTTTTTTTTTTCCTTTTTGTCTTTTTTTACTGACCGGTAACGGGATCGCAACCCTCGGTGTCGCGCCCGTACCGGGGACCGGCAACGGGATCACAACCCTCGGTGTGGCGCCCACACAACGCTCAGCCAGTGAGCGGGAACCAGTCTCCACATGGGATCCGAACCCTCGGCGGGAGTGCTGCCACGCTCCCAAACATCACACTCTCCAGTGCGCCACCGGGCCAGCCCAAAGAATGATTTTTTTAAATTAAGAGCATAGTTAAATGCATCCTACTTACAAGATATACATGTGAGAAAAAATTGATTCAAACAAATTATTTTAAAAACTGCAAAGACTCATTTTGCCTATGGCAACAGTATATTGGCCCAAAGAATGATTTTTTTAAATTAAGAGCATAGTTAAATGCATCCTACTTACAAGATATACATGTGAGAAAAAAATGATTCAAACAAATTATTTTAAAAACTGCAAAGACTCATTTTGCCTATGGCAACAGTATATTACATTGGCTTAAAGAGGTTACTGATAAGGTTACTAGGCAATAACCACACTTGTTCAATACGTCATTTCCAGTACTTATTTAATGAATGGTAAATGGTAGGGGATATAAATATATTTTTAAAAATGTAAAAGGTAAATATAAAAGTTCCTAAAGTAAAATAACTTACTAAAGATTATAAACAAATCATGAATGGTAGTCTTATTTCTCTGAAAAATGAGAATCATTGTAGGATTTTAAAATGCAGGGAAACGTTATTAAAATTTAAAAAAAAAGAAAATCTGGGAGTTATTATACTCATATTGGAATTTTGGAAGAAAGATAAACATGAAAAGGTTAAATTTTGTGATGTTCAGTAAAGATGAAAACTAAAGAAATGCAAATAAACTGTTAGAAGGCAAAATAATGTCTTTGTAGCCAGATAATTTTAATAGTTCTGGTTTACATTTCTAATCTCAGACTACTAGACCATACTTACATAGCTCCTGGAACATAAAATTAATTAAAAATCATTTTGTGTCATATGTATTCAATTTAAACTATACTGTTTAGCCAAATATTTAAATCTGCTTATTTTGCTACCAAATAAAAATGTCCTTTGGAAAATCTTTGACTCTATAACCCCTCACCTGCCAAGCAGATAGTTAGGAGATGCTCAATAGTCCAAAAAATTCCCATTTTAGAAGGCATTTTCAATCAAGCACCTGGCCTTGGGAATTCAACATATATGGAAAGTATCCCAGTAATGAAACAGATGAACTACCTTTTTTCTCCTCCTTAGTTACAGGCAAAATCTAAAATTATAAAAATGATCATCACCCAATTTTAACAGTTTATGATGCTGAAAATCACAACAAAACAATTGCACTCCTTCCAAATTTTCAGATTTCTCATTGTCTAACATTTGTAAAATTCTCCCAAATAAAAGCTTAAACCATATTCATAAGCTAAATGACATTATATTATTATAATGCTATATGGCCTTAACACATGAATTTCACAATTCCTTTCCACACATACTTTAAGTCGCCTTCCATATAGTTGTCTAAATTTTTTTCTGTTTTATTCTCAGTGGAGGACTATTTTAATCTCTGCACTGTTATTGATGTGTTTAGAACATTCACATTTAAGGTAAGCATCAACATGGTTGGATTAAATCTACCATGCTATTATTGGTTTTCCATTTGTCATTTCTGTTATTTCTTTTTTCCTCTTTTCTGCCTCCTTTGGGACCGACTGAATTTTCTATAATTACAGTTTATCTCCATTTTGGTTTATTAGTTATTATCCTTTATGTTTTAGTGACTGCTCTAGAGTTTGTAATATACCTCTTTTACATATCACAAGCTTTCGAACACTATCCCTCCCATTCACTGGTATTGAAAGAACCTTACTTCTATTATACTTCTATTTTCCACCTGCTGTCCTTTGTCCTATTGATGTCATACACGTTTCTGCAGATACTAAAAGCACCTCAACACATTTTTATCATTTTAGCTTTAATCAGTCAATTACCTTTTAAAGAGCTAAAAAAAAAAAAAATGATAAACTCTCTTTTAAATGTATTTACATAGTCACCATTTCTGGCATTTTCATTCCTTTGTATAGAGCCAAATTTTATTCTGGTATCTGGTATTACTGGCCATGAAATCTCCCAGCTTTTGTTTTTCTGAAAAAGTCTTTATTTCACCTTCATTTTTGAAATATAATTTTTTCTGGGTATAGAATTCTAGATAATTTTTTTCTTTCAGTACATCAAAATGCATCTATTTTCTCTTTTGTCTTGCAAACTTTCTGTAGGAAGTCTGCTATTTTTCTTATCCTTGATCTTTTGTATACAATGCATGCTTTTTCTTTTTAGTCTGACTGCATTCCAGAGTTTTTTATTAGTGGTTTTCAGCAATTTGGCTTTTATACACCTTACTGAAGTTATTTTTATTGTTTCTGCTACTTGGGTTGGTAGAACTTACTGGATTTCTTGGCTTATAACTTTAATAAAATTAGGACAATTTTTCAGCCATTTTTTCAAATGTGTTTCTGTATGCACCACCTTGTGGATACTTCCCTGTTTACTTGACACATTTATATTTGATATCTTCCCACAGGTCTCTAATAGTTTGTTCATTTTTTTTCTGTGCTTCATTTTTGGATAGTTTGTATTCCTAAATTTTCTTCAGTGTCTAATCACTTCATCACAACAAATAAGATTTATTTTAGATATTGTAGTTTTCACTTCTGTGTTCCATTTGGGTCTTTTTTATATTTTCCATTCCTCTTCTCGTCAATATCATGTTTTCTTCTAGCTTCTTGTACTTCTGGAGATAATTGTAACAGCTTTTTAACATCTGCCATTTCCGTTATCTCTGTCATTTTGGTGTTTTTATTGTCTGATTTTTCTCCTGCTTCTTTGACTGCCTATTATATTTTTATTAAATGCCAAACCTTTTGAGTGCTCAATTTTGCTTATTCCTTGAGATGCTGTTGGATGTTGTTATGACATCCCAAGTTAAGTTGCTTGGAATCAACTCTATACTTTTGAGCTTTGCTTTTAAGGCTTGGTAGTGGGTAAAGTACACCATGTAATCTTATAGCTATTTTAGAACTACTACTAAGGCCTAAACCTTCTGAAGATTCTATCTGATGGCATGTGTATTAGATCTTTTCAATTAGTGGGTAGGAACACAATTTTTTTTTCCAGTTCTTTGTGAGTGCTGGCCATTGTTAGGCTTAGTGCTTTTCCATCCCCATCTCCCCGTCTTGAGGAACTTCTTATGCAAGTACAGATCAGTTGTTTTACATATTTTGGTTCCTATTATCCATTTTGTTCAGAAGTAGAAGTTCTACCTTAATAATTATCTTTTCAACTCATTTTTATTTTTTCAGCCCATTGAAGTTTCCATTTAATCACTGTACTTTTTATTTTCAGAATTTGTCATTTTCCATAATCCATTACTATTTCAGGTTAGAGTAATTTTTGTGTATTTGTTTAATGTAACTTTTTAAATTCTTTGGTGGCTAAGTTTGCTCATTCCTTTTGACTTACACTCATGGTAGCTTGTTTCTTTGTCTTATAATTTAGACTGTGCTCTGAATTAAGAATAGTTTGTCCAAACTAGATTTGTTTTGCCGCAATCAGGAGTCCTAGAGTCTAGGAGGAAGTCCTGAACAATGTGAGTGATGTGAATTTTTTTATTCAAGTTTGTTTTTTTCAGTTGTTGAGTTTGATGCCTGTCTTTTAAGTCTCTGGTAATTCTTGGCTGTGTGTATTAGGATTTTTTTTTATTTTTATTTATTTATTTACTTATTTATTTTTTGGTTGTTTCTGAGAGCTTTATCTACTTACTACAGCTTTTCTCCAGTAA
The DNA here is from genome assembly GCF_000696425.1 of Galeopterus variegatus. NCBI lineage: Eukaryota > Metazoa > Chordata > Mammalia > Dermoptera > Cynocephalidae > Galeopterus > Galeopterus variegatus. The sequence continues at coordinate 41,242 of NW_007735064.1, forward strand.
TTTGCAGGTTGTTTATTTATTTATTTATTTATTTATTTGGTTGTTTCTGAGAGCTTTATCTACTTACTACAGCTTTTCTCCAGTAATTTGCAGGTTGGAGTGGAATGTGATAGATGGTGTGCACCAGGAACAGGTCTTCTGAGTATAGGGTCTCCATTACTGCTTGGTATTCCCAGGCCCCATATTAATGGCCTCCAGTCTCTCCTAAGAGCCAGTACTCAATACTTTTTAGGAAGGAGGTACCATTACTCGCTACTCATTTTCTAGTCCACACCATCACTGTCTCTATCACTTACCCCAGAGCTCTATGCTACTTATGTTCATTGCATGCTCCAGCTTTGGAATACCCTAAGGCTTCTCAGTCAGCAACAGTACATGCATGGGCCTATCTTGAGCTGTGTGGATTTTGTCATACATTTGATCCTTTTTTCCTTTCAGAGATTCCCGAGAGAATTTAATTGTATTATGGGTACCACACTTCTTGTTTTCCAGGATGTTTATGTGTAAAAAAATTATATAATACACACACATTATATAAACATATATGTGTGTATGTAAATATATATAGACATGAATATATGCAATTTTTCATTTTATAGGCATATTGGAAAAGAAAGTCTTTGACATGTGCTCAATTCAAGATCTTGATACAGTATCTCAAAAATAATTTTCTTTCAAAAGCCATCTAAATTACTCTAGCGACTTTAGGGCAGTCAGACTTTCTGGAGTGAAAGATAATATGTCCAAGCATTTATAAATTTTAATTATGCTATGTTTGGGGCACCATAAGTTATTGGTTGTTATTAGTGTTTCTTTTCCCCCCATAATTCCCCGTTCCCACCCCCAACGCCCACTAAGAAGTTAAACAGGACCCTATGCTCTGGTGTCTTAGGTATGGGTTGTACTGCAGGGCTGAAAACTGAAGCTGCCTGAAAACAACAAATCTTTCTATTCTCTTTGAAAGTCTAACTCATTGTAGGATAAGGCTAACAATTTTAGAAAGGCAAAAGAAAGAGGTGAACACCTTTCAAATCAGAAAGGAAGGAGATATAAGAGTAACTAGCCTTTTGCCTAAGGCTGGGATTGAGAGAGAAAATTCATGGGTTCTGTGTTGTCATAAGGAAACCACCACCTTAGAAGTCACAGTACCTCTGCAGCAGGGAGGGCAGATTCCCATTTTTCTAGTTGGTGCAGTAGTTGGCCACCTAAGCGCACAGGGACCTAGTTAACTTCTGAATCAACTAAGAGATCCTGAGAATTAAGCTAGGCCCCCCTCCTACTGATTCTGTTTGTATGTTTTGGCTCAGATGTGCACTGTGCATACAGGGTGGCTTGTATTTATCATTGCATCCCCATTAACTCTGTGACTAAGGAAAATATCGTCAAGCAAAGCAGGGTGTTGACTATTAAGCCAGTGACCAAACTGCTTTGTAGTTATCCATGTTTTTGCTTAATGCATTCCTCAGTGTTTTAACTGTAAATTTAGAAAGGATGAATTGGAGACTGCTATCATTATACCATCTGTAGAGCTAGGGCTAGGTCTCACAGACCCCTCGAGCCCATTGTCCAGACTGGGTCACAAACCCTCCACATGCAGGTCTGCGAGCTGGGTAATAGGAAAAGGTCCTGGGAGCCCTGGGTGAAGTAATAATAGGCCTTATTCAGAGATAGGGGCAGTCACCCTAGTGGCTTCCCGAAGTGTCCTGAGAAGCTTCGCGCATCAGAGCCGTTAGTCAGTCTTACTCAAGTCCACAGTAACCACACGTCCCAGGTTTTTGCTTCTTTGTCCAAGTGGATGCACACTTTCAGGTGGCTGAGGGACCCCCTCCTCGGTCACACGAGATCTCCCAAGTCTCTACTTCACTCCCAGGTTACTCTGCTATCAAATCAATGACAAAGTTTTCATTCACCTGGTCCACCGCACCACTCCCCTCGCAGGTAGGCCTCAGTTCACCACCGCTGCTGCAGCTGCGACGCCCCCACCGTCTGCAATTTCCATACAGAAGACGGCGGACTGGGCGGAACTGCACATGCTCAATCACATTAGCCAAGCCCAAGGAACACCTGGGCGCACGCGCACATCTACATCAGATGCTCGGCGAGACTCTGAACGTCCGAGGGGACCTAACCATTTTCTATATTTTCCCAACACCATCTTCACCCAGAATTCCATTTTAGAAATTTTACTAGATAACCAATTATGTTATTTGTTTGCAGAAATCAATGTAAGTTCACTCGTTTAGCAAATAATGTCCCAATTATTGTACCACTGGGATTTTAAACTACAGAGGTGTCTGAGAGGTGACACAAAAAGGCTAATGCCACTGATTTTTTATTACTTACATTTCCCAAAAGAAGGAGGGACACTATACCACACAGGCCCACCTGCAAAACACCAGGTTTTGGTCAAGAGGCAGAAGCAGAAGCAGAAGCAGAAGCTGGCCTAGAGGAAAGCCTAGGCCAGGGCCTTTATTGGAATTTCTCACGCAAGG
>NW_007735064.1:44847-52413 GCF_000696425.1 Galeopterus variegatus
ATATACTACTAAATCTCTTAAGAGATAATAACAATTTTTGATAACAGTAAAAGTAAAGTTTTGAGTAAAGTTTGCTTATAACCACAAAATAAGCAGGATATAAATGAATCATTATTTCATTCTCATCTAAATGAAATAGATCATATTCTTGCTTACTGCTTAAAGAAGTAGAGAAAAAAATTCCACCTTTCTGTTAATACTCTGATAACCTCTGGAAGAATTCTTACCAATTACAAGTTTACAACCTGTTTATTTATCATAAGTCCACCTTTAAACCATTAAACAAAAAAATTTTTTAAAAATTAAGACTTCTAGTATAGAATCTATTTCAGTACTTCAGAAAGCAAGACAAAAATGGCTACGAATGAAAAAATGCAGAAAAACATTAAAGGAATTTCTAGAGATTTTGGATCAAATCAACTAAATTGAGATGAACAGAGCTGCCTAAAAGGCATTCTGAGTTACATGTGATGACAATGTGATCACAATGGGCAGGTGATTCTCTTTATAAGATTTCCAAAATTATTACTGGAAACAGTTATGTAGCAATTAATAGTTTTAGAATTATTTAGATTAGATCATTCTAATATACAAAATAGATCTTTCAAGCCCAAACCTTTCTATCAATTCCCCTTCATGACGTAAATCTGGGCTATGGGTAAGGTTTTCACATAGCTATTTGGGTCTTCGAGATCTCTAATTTCTGAATTATAACTTTAAAGCATACTAAACAATGTAAGTATTAACGTGGTTCTTTTGGCTAAAGGAATTGTAACAAAAATGCTTTCCCAAAATCATATCATTTGTCCCAAGAGTCATAAACTGAAATGACTGCAGGGGACCAATAGAAAACATAAAAGTATAATTAGGACAACAGGTGTTGAACCATTTGTATCTGTACCAAATGTAACATTCACTTAGCTGCAAGGTGCAGAGCAAACCCAAAACTCCCAGGGCCATGTGCCATCAGCTCACCACCTCTGCTTTCCACACCGCCCCTACTGTGGAAGCTCAATGAACTATCTGTCATCCCTAAGAAGTATAGAGTCCTGGAAGAGTCAGTAATGAGGTTTCTAATCCAAAGTCTCTGATTCATAATGTCACTTGTTACATAAATTAGTGGTGAAGGAACATGTGAGGATATTCATATATTTTTATATGAGTGTCTTCTTTATTTAGTCATATTGGATAATAATCTTTAATTAGCCTTTCCTAACCTCTGCTTTCACCAATAGCAGGAAATTGCGTGAGGAGTCCTGTCCTTTGAATAGATAAGCCTTAAAACAAGAACGATGCAAAAATCAAAGTGTATAATCTACTGCATTAAGAGCACTTATGACTGCAGTTAATGGAATGTAAAAACATCACCGCAATTGGAAAGCATTTCCAATTTATCGTATTTTTAAGCTAACATTAATTCATTCAACAAATATTGTCTGAGTACCTGCTGTATGCCAGATAGTTGTTCTAGGTGTCGGTATTGGAAAGCATTTCCAATTTATCGTATTTTTAAGCTAACATTAATTCATTCAACAAATATTATCTGAGTACCTGCTGTATGCCAGATAGTTGTTCTAGGTGTCGGTAAATCAAAATTGTGTAAGGACCACTTGAGTTTACCAATTTAATTCTTAGTATTTAAAATAGTAAATATTTAAAATAAGCTATATGGGATCAAATTGGGTAAGTTTTGTAAAGAAATATCAATAACTGTTTTTTCACTACTTTCTCACAAATGACATGTGTGACCTTAGGCTTATACATAAATCTTTTAGTTAATTTTCTGATTTTTAAAAGAGATAATAGTATACATTTTGAATGCTTTATATGTTTCATAGTAAAAATAAAATAAGATAATGAATGTAAAAGCACTTCAAAACAGGCAAAATGCTATATAAGTGTAAGATAATACTATTGATGGCTGTTTCTTGCTTTGGTTAGGCATGATAGAGTTATAAATGAAAAAATTATTATATATGTAAGACCAACAGTATCAAATTGAAAATAATATTAATATTTTAATGGTAATCAAGCAATATATCTGAACTCATAATATGACAAGTTATGATACAATTTTTAGATGACTAAGATGTCACACTGGTTTTAGAACAATCCACAACTAAGAACACTTTATAACGATTGAAAAAACTATTCTGATGACCATGTTAATTCTTAGGGAAAAACACGAAAAATTAAACATTACAAAGAAAACAGACATAATATAATCCTACTATGAAAACCAAAAAGAAAAGATAAAACATTAGTTAGAAACTAATCTAAAATAAGAATACCCCAAGTAGAATATTATAGAACAGTAAAACAAGCTGCAAAGGAAAAAGGAATTTCATTTTCCCTTTAAATCACAAGAGCTTTACCCTAAAATGTCTATTAAGTAAGTTCATTCAATTTGAAAAAATTTTAAGTGAAAATTTTCTGGTAAATATGGAAATGACTTTTTTTCCTTGTTAGTGACTAAGCATTTCATATTATCATTTGAAGACAACATGCTTCAGTTTCAGTACATTTCTACTCTTCCATTTTTAAACTCTGTATTTACATTAATTATGTCATTGTTTTTTTCATTTTATTTTTATAAGCATAATTTCATTAATTTTTAAATGAACTAGTTTGTTTTAATTAAAATGTTGATCTGTCCACATTCTATTCACATTCTATTTTTTCTATTCCATGCACAATCTATTTTCAGTGGTCGTTTTTGAATCTCTCTTTAACTGCCATTTTTATTTTCTTTTGTTTTGGTAATTTTATTTCTTTAATGTCCTTGATGACTATTTGTCATTATTAAGAATAACACTTTGTTAAGGGAAAGAAGTTTTCACAGACTTCTGTGGATTTATATGCTATTTACTTCTTTTGCAATTTAGTTTATGCTACAAAATGGATTAATTATCCACTAACTCTTCCATCGGCTAATATGAAAGTAAATCAGTAAATTAAAAAAAATTCTTGGATAAGAATTTCAGACAGAAATGGAAACTCCTACCCCCTCTAAAACTGCCTACCCAGTGCAGTGTAGCCCAAAGTGACACATGTCCTCAATGCATGAGTGGCAATTTGGATGAATTATAGGACTGTTCTGACATGAAAATGATCTTTTGCCAAAGTTTATATACAACTCCACATTTATTTTTTCCTATACCAGTGAGGAATATAGTAAAAACTAAAGGAGAAAATCTGATTGCACAGTAGAAAATAGTTTTAGATTACACCTAATAGGAAGGATATAAATATTCCCGAGCCCATCTCACCAGTAAAGATAGCCTTGCTTCTTCTGTGTCTAGTTTCTTTTACTCCACATTATATTTATGAAACTCATCTATTTTGTTAGATGTAGCAATAGTCTGTTCATTCTCATTGCTATATAGCATTCTCTCGTATGAATATATTATAATTTATTTATCCATTCTGCTACTGATGAACATTTGGGTGATTTCCAGATGGGGCTGCTAAAAGATAGTGCTGCTACAAACATTTTTGTACTTGTCTTTTTGTGAACACAATGATCACATCTTTATTGGATGTATACCATGAAGTAGCAATGTTGTGGCATAGGATATATGTGTATGTTCACTTTAGTGGGCACTGCTAAACCATTTTCCAAAGTTGTACCAAGTATTCTTCACCCAGAAATGTGAGTGAGTCCTGGCTGTTCAAAATTATAATCTAGTTTTTACGTGTTATTTTTTATACCCCAACCATTCAGTAATCAAAAATGCCCTGACAAATTTCTAAAACACCTTCTGGAGGTGGCACTGTCTCCACTGAGTACACAGATTATCTCCAAATTCCCTTTCAACATAAAATGTTTCTATAAATATACGAAAAGAATAAAAATTATCATATCTGACACAGTATAAGAATTTCAAACTGTCTTTGAAGCTGAAGTGGAAAAAAACAGAATATCTATAACATAAGAATAACATTTATAAGCAAGTGACTCCTAGATTTACAGATTATCATGTTGAGACTAGGCTCTGGATCCAGCCTACTAGAGTTCCAATACCAGCTCCAGCATTTAATAGATATGGAAATCTAAAAAAGTGACTTTCGGGCCGGCCCGTGGCTCACTCGGGAGAGTGCAGTGCTGATAACACCAAGGCCATGGGTTTGGATCCTAGGTTAGCTCACTAGCTGAGCGTGGTGCTGACAACACCAAGTCAAGGGTTAAGATCCCCTTACCGGTCATCTTTTAAAAATAAATAAATTAATTTTTTTTTAAAAAGTGACTTTCTGTCTCTTAGCTTCCTTATCTGTGCAATGGGAATAACAATATTTCCTACCTCAGAAACTGCTTATCACTAGTAAAAGATGTGACTTAACCCTTAACCTCTTGTAGTGATTAAAACCCAGGCTTTAATAACAGATATCCAAGTTCAGTCTCATTTCAGCCACTTTCTTAAATGTAAGATAGTTTATTTAATTTCTATGTGCTGCTTTTCTCTCCTGAAAATGGAGCATTAATAGTATTTACCTCATATAACTGCTGAAAAGATAAAAATGAATAAGTCAAACCTTTGTGTTTGGAATTGATCCTGCAGAGGCCACTTTAATTGTTCTAACAAGTAGGTTTCCATTAAACAAAGAATTAACACAATATTTAGAGAGAAAATGTAATTATACAAGACTGTTAAATTCCTGATTTTTACAATTTAAGATGACTTTTTGTAATAAAGGTGTTTTATAAATTCTGTGGTTAAAATATTTCAAGTTCTATGATTAAGCCCCACATTTACAAGAATTATAGTCAAATAATAACCTTTCCAGAAAAGAGGGTTTTTTTTTCCCTCATTAAATTTTAGGACATATTTGAGAAGGGGATATAACCATAATAATCAGGTGCAGCACATTTAGAGCTGTAATCCTCTGTAAGGGTTTTGTCTAGCCTCGCTAGGCTTCAATATCATCTGTATTTCATTTATTTTCTTTGGCTCACAGGGATGTAAACATTCCTAAATATTCTAGTCCTTCCTTTGAGGATCAACACAGCATTTACATAATCCCAAGTACTCTGTCTACCATATCAACTGTCTCCTTTGCATGATGTGACTTCTTATCACTGAATTATAACTTAAAGCCAAGGCCAATTAACGTTTAAAGTCTATATTTTTTTATTTCACTCGTAAAAGTGCTTAACCTAATACCAAGCACAAAATAAATCTTAGTGCATTTTGAGCCATTATTATTGTCATTGCCCCAATGATATCAATGTCTTTTAGTAGATTGTGAGAGGAGAAAACGTAATTTTAAAAATGAACAAATTAAACAACTATAAAAAATATCCATTATTATTAATTGACTAGGCTACAAAATGTTCCCTGGAATATAAGTATTTGGAATAGAAGATCCTAAGATTTATCCCAATGTAAACATTCCAGGACTACATAATTAGAGTATCAGGTGGTTTTGGTCATAATCAATACAGTCAAATTAGAATGAAGAAATTAGAAAGACAAATTCTTCTTTTGCCTCTAAATTGGAGATGTATTCTATTTTATTTAAAGCTGGCTACAAAAATACTAACCAGCAAGAAGAATTTTTATGACTATATAAGCAAATATTTTTAGTCTTTATGTGAATTTAATTTCCTTCTGATAGCTTTTTAATAATGTGAAATTTATATGCTTGAATATTGATATATTTCATTGGCATTTAATGAGTCCTGATATGGTCACACTGTGCACTTCTACAGTCATTTCTGACTCTCTGTGATACTAATTGGATTTCTTCCAAAACACATTAGGTCATTTATGCTGTTTGTTGTCTTAAATGTTACATTTGTCCATTACCTCCTAAAATTTGTTCCATAGTTTGCTTGTTTACAGTCATTTAAGTGTACTTCAGCATTTCAACTTTTCAGTAAATTAGGTCCTTCTTTTGAAATAAAATTTGCCAATTGCAAATGGCTTAGCAAAGGTTTTTTTTTTTGTTTTTTTTGTTTTTGTCTTTTTTGTGACCGGCCGCACCACGCTCAGCCAGTGAGCGCACTGGCCAGGCCATCCCTATATAGGATCTGAACCCGCGGCGGGAGCACTGCTGCGCTCCCAGCACCACACTCTCCCGAGTGCGCTGCGGGGTCGGCCCTTAGCAAAGTTTTTAAAAAACTAAAATATTGAGTATAATGAATTCACTNGCGGGGTCGGCCCTTAGCAAAGTTTTTAAAAAACTAAAATATTGAGTATAATGAATTCACTTATAATTTCATATTTGTCCCAAGAGAAATAAAACTCAAGAGGCTCTAGAAATTATGCTATGACTCTGAGGAGATAAACATGTGGGAAGCAAAGTTAGGGGACTGAGCTTTTGAGAATACAGTTTTTCCTCATTTTTTTAATACAGTCATATGTCACTTAACAATGGGGACATATTCTGAGAAATGCATTGTTGGGAAATTTCATCGTTATACGAACATCCTAGAGGATACCTACACAAACCTAAATGGCATAGCCTAATACACACCTAGGCTATATGGTATAACCTATTGCTCATAGGCTACAAACCTGTAGAGCACATTTTTGTACTGAATACTGTAGGCAATTGTAACACAAAGCTAAATATTTGTGTATCTAAACATAGGAAAGTATAGTAAAATTATGGTATAAAATATAAAAAACCGGTGCACCTGTATAGGACACTTACCACGGATAGAGCTTGCATGACTGGAAGTTGCTCTGGGTGAATCAGTGGGTGAGTGGTGAGTGAATGTGAAGGTCTAGGACATTACTGAACACTACTGTAGACTTGATAAACACTGTACACTTAGGCTACAGTACACGTATAAAATAAAGTAATTGTGTTACTACATTACAATAATTATGACATCACTAGATGATAAGAAATTTTCAGCTCCATTATAATTTTATGGGACCACTGTCACACATACAGATGTCATTGACCTAAATGTCTTTATGTGGTGTTTGACTGTAATATACAAAATATTTTCTGAAGAGGCAGCAGAATCTGAGTACTGAAGTCACACTGCCTAGGACTGAATCCTGTTTTCACTACTTTTTATACATACAGTAAAAACTCTCTGATCAAAATAAATTTTTCTATTTAGGTTTTGCCACGTCTTTATATACGAGCAGAAAGCAAACAATAACTAACAAGACACAAATTTTGTTTAAAAATATATAATATGTATTCTTAGGAATAAAACTGTAAATAATCTGTAATATCTTTCATTGTTGTTTGGCTAGATGACAACAGGTAGACACAATCATTAGTTTCATCAGTATTGCTATTCTAAAATTCTTAGTCACACCCACTAATTCCATAGTTTTAGCTATTAAAGCTATACCTGTTGATTCCCAAATCTATCAATCAATATTTGCCTTAATCTCTATACATGGCAAGAATTAACTTTTAAAAATGAAGACAATGACTGTCATGAGAATATTGGAGTCTTACGTTTCCGCAGTCAGAATCAGAACTCTCTCCATTGGGAGATGTCACCATAGAAGATCAGTCTACTTCAAAATTATGGCAAAAATGAAATTGGTTTTCATGACTCCCAATACAGTTCCTTCCCTGTTCTTCTCATAGATA
>NW_007735064.1:53535-72087 GCF_000696425.1 Galeopterus variegatus
TTGATAGCTCCCTTATCTATTGCAATTAAATAGTCAGAAATCAGTATTGGAGTAAAGTGTGAAGGGGAAAAAAATGAGGAACGTAAAAGATGTAACGGGATTGCGTTGCCAGAAGTGCGTAAGAAAACTAATGATACCATTCGGTTGGGACTTCGGCTTCTCGGGCGTCAATCAAGCGTCCCTGCCCGCAGGTTGCCATAGCAACTTCAGAGCGCGTCCGCCCAAGCCACGCCCACCACCCAAGGCCCCGCCCTTAGCCCCGCCCCCAGTCGCCTCGCTCTTCATCTACCTACCTCATATCCTGACTTCCGCCCCAACCTGTCGGCTGGGACCTAGAGTTCTATTCTATGCGCACGCTTGTGCTGCCCGACGAAAAATATAGCAGCAAATAACTGAAGTTAGAAAAATATTTCTCCATATGATTCATAGAATCATTTCGGAAATATAAACGCAAAAGCAGTCGCTATTTGTAAGCTGGAGGCTCGGCCTGGCATGAGCGTCTGGAGCTGACTTTCAGGCAGTGCCTTAGACAACAGCAGCTCTGAAGTCCCCAGCTTGCCGAGGGAGACGTGGCCAGGAGTGGGGGAGAGGCCGTCCCCAGCACCGCGGAGGAAGTGGGGCTTCCGGGCGGAGCTGGCGGTTGTCTGTGCAGGCCGGCTCCACCATGTAAGATGTGTCTGCCTGCCAACCGCCCCGATCCCTGTCTGGTCCCGCTGCCCGACCTTAACTCTCTCCCACTCTCTTTCTTAGGTCGAAGGTTTCCTTTAAGATCACGCTGACGTCGGACCCGCGACTGCCGTACAAAGTGTGAGTCGGTCGGAGGCTGTGGGCCTCTTGGGGCTGGGCAGGGCCGGGCCTTGCTGGGCTGGACTGGGGTGATCGGAGGCTTGCCAATAACAACCACCCCACACAGCCTGCATCTCTTCCCCCACTGTATCTCCGCCTGTGTCTTCCAGGAGCCTCTCCGGGGCCTGAGAGGAGAGGTCCCGTGCTTGCTTTCCTGAGTGTCAGCTTGGGCCTGGCACGAGGGAGTGGGAGGGTGACCGCAGCGTTTCTGCTGATCAGTGACCTCCCCTCATAATTAATGGTGGCCGTTGGAGCGGGAGGACATGTGGACAAGGCTCTAGTAATTTGCTGGGATTCTTAAACAGTCCCGATCTGCTAGTGTTTAGAAAGGCCTTGCACTGCTTTGACCAGCTGTTAGAGGAAGTTAGGGAAGACATCCCAGTCCAGACTCTGGAATTACTTGAACGTTTGTTTCCATCAGGCTTTTAATTTTTGTTGAGTACGAGTGGCTCAGCAATGGGATATCGCAAAGTAATGAGCCTCATCACACGCTTTCTGTGTTGGGATTTAATAAAGAGTGTTTGGTAGGAGTGGTTATTATGAAAATAGGGCAATTTACTGATGTGGAGCTTTTTCTTATTAGCACTTGAATGGTGGATTAACACGGGACTAACATATCATCTGGAACTTCCTGCGATTTTAAGTAAACACTCTTGAGGTTATTGCAGCTGAAATTCCCACGAAATGTAGCAAAGAACAGGACTTCAATAGGATTTTAGGTATAATTAATATAATTAGTGAACTGGTAACAGTTGCCATGCAGTCTTCCAGCCATTTGCCCCTTAAACTTTTCATCTTTATTTTTATTTTTTTTTTTTTTCATAAAGATGACCGGTAAGGGGATCTTAACCCTTGACTTGGTGTTGTCAGCACCACGCTCAGCCAGTGAGCGAACGGGCCATCCCCATGTGGGATCCAAACCCGTGGCCTTGGTGTTATCAGCACCGCACTCTACCGAGTGAGCCACGGGCCGGCCCAAACTTTTCATCTTTAAAGTTTCCCTTTTACACCTTATCTCAACTATTCATGGTCACAGCCTAGAACTGTAAGATCTCCAATAATTGCTCCATCTCTGAAATGTCATTTTGAAGTACTATCTTATGGATAACTACATTCTCTCTTTCCATCTTTACCAATATCTGTTCCACAATTTTTCTTTTAATGCATTGATCGCACTGCTTTTTAATCCACTACTATCCCCTCCCCCATGCTTTACCCCACTCATTTCTTTCTTATCCAGCTTAGAGTACATGGAGCATCTTTAAATCATTTTCTTGCAAACATCTTTTCAAAAGACAAAATCACAACAAATTTATAGATGTAATTGGCTTTTATTTACAATGAATGAATCAGGGCAGCCTCCATTCTTACAAAATAAAATAGGGCTTCCCTTTAGGCAATGGAAGAATAGTGGGTTTGTGGGATAGAAACGAGGAAACAGAAAAATAGGAAAATAAACTTATTAGTTAACATGAGTGTACTTAGGATTACCTTTTTTTAAGAGTTAAAGCAGAGGGGATTTTCTTTTATACACTGACTCAGGTAGACTGGCATCTCCTGTTTTCAGGAAGAACTGGTCTGTTTCGGGATCTATCTGTTTAGGTGGCATTTATTGTGAGTGACTCCATTTTGGTTTGGTCTCATTTGTTACGGCCCAGTGCAGAAGAAGCTCGGTCTAAAACAATGGCCTTCCATAATTTTTGTTTAACAACCCTCAACTCTGGTGCCCACCTCTTTCTCCCCAGCATTTTTGAACCCAACCGTTTGTATTCTGTGTAAATAGCTGAAAATAACACAATCAGGTTGATGGATTCTATGTAAAATTCATGACTGCACTTAATAGTACTTAGCACTCTACTACATTTTACGAGTTTGTTTATTTTCCTTTTTATTACCAGGAATAATTTTTTCTTTTTTTTAAATCCCTTTCAGACATTTTTCCCTAACTCCTTTCCCTCTTACCCTCAACCTATCAGGGGGAAATTCTCTCATATTTCCACCCCTATAACCTGTCACTACATCTATAAACCCGTAATTTTAGTCTCACATCCTGTTACAATGGAAAACATGACTTTACTCCTATGAAAAGCCAATTGTTCCACTTGGGCTAGATCCCATCTATTTTCATCTTCTCAAGATTAAAGTGGATAGAGTCTAGAGACACCTCTTTTCTCATCACTGGTTTCTCCCTCTACAAAGGACTGTTCCCACCAATGTGTAAATGTGCTCTAGAAAGAAAAAGTGAGAAGTAGGGAGGGAGAGAGAGGACAGAGTAGGACAATATTAATATCTATAAGAGTGTCTGAAACATTGCTTAATACATGGTGACAATGAATTCAGTACACTGTTGTTTAGTATATGTGTACGAGTATTTGTACAGTTGGATGAGTATGTATAATCTATATGTGGATGTATGTATGTGTAAAATATGCATAACATGTATACATATGTGTAAGGTACTTATGCTATATTTCCTATTCAAAGTAACTGACAACTAACATTTGCATATGAGTAAAAAGAACACTAAGGTTTGTGAAAAAGCATATTTTAACTTTTTTATGTCACTTTTTACTTGTCAAGCAGGTAAACATATACTTTGATAGAGAAACTTTCCTTGAGTTAAGCATTACTAATAGTTGAATTTTGGAAAGAATGTTTCAGTTCTAAATTTATTCTGGGGGATGTCAGAGTTATTCTTTTTTTCCTTTTTTTGCTTGTTGATAGATTCATTATTGTTATTGACACTAGGTTACAAAAATGTAGAAATTAAGCATTCTCTTTTATTTATAGGAAAAAATAACAATACGTTGGCTCTTTCAATCTTATTAGAATCTTTCTCTTCAGTCTTATTTTCCACCTTTTCTTCTCCTCCCTTCCTTACTATTGTCATCACTTAAAGCTTCATCCTCTCCACACTGATAAGCTAGTCCTCTCAATCCTTCCTACCTTTACAGGTTCTTTTTCTGTGCTTGAAATGCAGTCTTGTGACCACTACTTCTCAAAAAATAACATCCTTAATAATAAAAATTTCTCCTCAGTGAAGATTCTGTAACTGTCCAGGGAGTTAATCTCTCTATTCTTTAGTTTCCTATAGAATCTGTGATCTTAGTCTTTATAATAACACTTGTCAAGTTGTGTTGTTTTGTTTATATGAGATATTTATTAAAAGAACAAAGGATGCCAATAATTTACTTCAAAAATTCATTTTAATTCAAAGGATATTTCCCATTTTTTTTTTCAAAACACTAGTATAATTTAAGTACCAATTTTATGAAATGATGTTGACTGGTAAACACAGTAGGTTTAAATCTAGATTAGGTCTGTAGTTACTCTCAGTTCCTCTAATTTTCTGCCAATAAGAACATGCTTTAAAATGTATTTTTATTTTATCTCGTACTGGCTTGTCTATGGACAGTCACCAACTTAGTATATGGGTAGAAACTTATTTTAATGAATATCAACATGACATCTAGTTATATTGCAAGGACATTTGCAAGTCCCCAATTCAAAAGTGAATCAAATCCCCAAGGTTTTGGAAGTTCTCTTGAGGGAGAGTTTTAGGAAAATTAATCTTAGATTCTAAACTATAGACTGCAGAAATACCTGCAAAATACTGTCACCTACTTTGTGAAATATCACATTGCCAGTTTATTAGGTATATTTTAAACAAATGGATATCCTTTAGAATTTTGTTTTTATTCTCACCTCCCCCCGGCAAAAAAAAAAAAGAGGAAAGAAAGGGGAAAAAATAGTATCCATTTTCATGCTTTAACAGTATTTCAGAGGAGTGAAATGGGGCCAACGAAGAATCACACTTCTCTTACTGAAAGCAAGTATAATGTGCTGTGGCTGATTCTTAGGTTCAGAGACCTGTAGACTAAGTGAGGAACCTTGGAATATACAGGAGAATGTTATGTAATGATAGTTGTTATTAAGACATTAAAGAATAATACGGTGGTGGCAAACAGAAGTTTCAAAGAGAATTATTTTATTTTACTTTTTTTTTTTTCAAAAAGAAAACATCTTACTGTGTCTTTAAGAGTTTTCTTAGGATATAATGTCCACTTCTTTTTTAGTTTTTAAATTGGAAGATACATATCAATTGACCCTGGGACTAAGTCATTTTTTAAAATCTGTTTATCAGTGATCTTTAATATACTTGCCATTATACAAGTCAATTAAGCAAATCACACATCACTCTTTAAAATGTTATTTCAGGTTATATTAAGCCCTTTTTCAAATGATAGTGTAAAAGGTGAAAAAAATCACTTTATTATTGGCATTTTGCTGTAGTAAATTTATTCATTGTTATCAATTTGGTCTACTATTTTAGATTATTAAGAGTGCACAGGAGGATGTATCAAAAGTTTTATGATTTAATGATGCTTCTCAGATAGTCTCTACTTATAATGAAAATGATGACATTACAGTGCTTTGGGCGAAAAGATGATTAGATGGGAGGCAGTAAAATGGACTGGGGATTAAGGAGAGATTTCATTTTTGAAATCTGTCTCTAGAAACAGACAGCAGCCCATATGCTAGACTTACTTGTACCAAAGTGTTAAAAATATATAAATCTACAGCTGTAAAGGTTGTTAATTTTCAAGTGGAGTTTTGGGCACCATCTCAGCTCTAAGGGTACTTTTTTTTAGAGTTAAATATAGTGTGCAGTCAAAATAGCCAGCTTTGAAATTCGAAAGACAGCTTTGGTCCAGTCAGCTACAGTAGTGGAAATAAGGAATAATGGGGTATTTAAAAAAAAAATCAACTTTTTGTTTTTTTAATTCTTCTTGCAGACTCAGTGTTCCTGAAAGTACACCTTTCACAGCAGTCTTAAAGTTTGCAGCAGAAGAAGTAAGTATGGAAGTTGAAAAAGTGTGCTCAGTTTCTGTCTTCCTCAGTTTCTTAGTATGTAAGATGGGAATAGTTAATGTTTGTCCTTCCTATCTGATTAAGTGGTTTTGAGTAAAAATATATCATTTTACAAAATTTTTTGGTGAAGTTAGAAGAGCTAGATAAGTACAGAGTAACTCAATCCAAATGTTTTGGTTTAGAATCTTTAGAAAAGTTTATAATCACAGAAAAATAATTTTAGTAGCTAAATAAATAGGAAACCAGCTTAATTCATGATGCTGCCATGTACTTAGGTGATTAACAGGAAGTAGGCCAACCTGTCGGTGCTCATAGCTCCTTGTATGCTATTGTCGGGGACCACTAGCATAATTTGTCATTCATTCAGAATTAAACTGCAGTGTTGTAGTACATGTTTTACAGTCAATTTTGATCTACTCTTCGTGGAGAAAGAATATATAAAATGAGATGGGACACACATTTGAATACAACATTGTCATTACTTTTTTCTGCACAGATAACTTTTAAGAAATATTTCTGGTCTGGGGCATAGCAGATTCCACAAATTCCAGATTTAAGATGTAGGTCATTATAAGCTATAATTAATATTATTATAATATATTTTGTAGTTATCTTCTAGTTTTCCCTTTGTTGTGATCTTGATCTTCTAATGAAAGTAGAAGAAAATCTTAACAGACATATGGTAGAAAATAAACTAACAAACATCACACAACCACATATATTGATTAAGATTTTAATGTAGCTTATAATTATTAGGAATCACAGGTGTTACACATTTGGAAAGGATATGACTTTCGGGCAGTTTTGAAAGGAGCTTTCACAAGATGACATTGTGGAATCTTTCAGTGAGAACAGAAGTTGACTTGAGAAACCAAGAGTCTGGATTTAAATCTCTGGTAAAATTCTCTCAATAAACAATAATAAAATTCTCCAGCACATGACTGGGAATTAATTTAAGTAATGAGTTGTCAAAACTTGAGAAGGAGCCTCTTACAATCCTAAATTAGAAGAATTATAGGATCTGCGGAAAAAAATAAATGAACACTGAAGAGCATAAAATAAACATGACACCCAGAAGAAAACTTGTCAGCATTCTAATATAAAAAAAGAGCATTACTGTTTTGTTTTTTGTGGTTTTTGTGAACACTGAAGAGCATAAAATAAACATGACACCCAGAAGAAAACTTGTCAGCATTCTAATAGAAAAAAAGAGCATTACTGTTTTGTTTTTTGTGGTTTTTGTGGTGGCTGGGTGGTATGGGGATCTGAACCCTTGACGTCTGTGTTGTGTGTACCACACTACCAACTGAGCTAACTGGCCAGCTCCGAGTATTACTGTATTTTATGTCACTGGTGATGTCTCCCCACATTTCAGCTTAATTACTGCTTCCCCATTATGCAGAAGGAAAAAACTTTATGAGCAATTTCTTTTGGTTTTTCAAGTGCATAAAATATGTTGCCACTATATGGATGTGACTAAGGAAATGTATAGCTTATAGCATAATCTAAAAATAAGACTCAGTAGGTAACTTAAAACTTTGTGGGATTCTGGTTTGGAAAATCAGAGATGCCCTATAATTAGTTTTTTTCAATCAAAGTTTTATTGAGATTATACCTTCTACAAAGTATTTTCGAAGTATTTTGAAATTTATTTAAGTACATTTTGAAGTTCTTAAAAATGTTTCAATCTTTAAAAGAACATTTACAATTAAGAATGTATTACATTGAGAGTAAAATTATTTGTTTAATAGGTACATAATAGTGTAATAAGTAATTGTTCTTATGCATGGTTAAGTTCTTAATTTTAAAAACTTGATTCTTGAATTCATAATTTAAAATGAGCTTTAAGTTGTTTTTCTCAACCATGTATATGTGACCGTTATAAATGCCCAGAGTAGTGTTTCGCAGACAATTTGAACCACACAAAAACTAGTACCACTGAAAAAAAGCCATGAAAAACTGGGATTAGTGACCAAAAAGTATGGAAAACCTTTCATTCACAATTTCCTTCTTGGAGTTACATATTGGTAGTATACTAAAGGCTTTTGAGAAGACCACTAGTTTAATGTAGTGTTTTCCAAACTTATGTGATCACAAAACTCAACTGTAATATCTATAAAATTAGTCCATAGCACAGACATGCTTAATAAATATTTGTTGGCTAAACGAATAAACTGTGAAGACATGAACATACTTTGACAATTGCTGGTCTCTGGAACATTGAGATGGGGTGTACCTTTTAGCTACCAATTTTAGTTCCATGCCACATTTATTTGATCCAAAAAGCACATTTATTTACAACATCTCAAATATATCTGGGGAGTCTGGCTGTCACTGTTAGTCATGTGGCAATCACATAATTGTCTAGTTGATGTCGCCTGCACTAACTGAACTTGATTTTATTTCCTGGTGACATAATTGGACTATTGCAAACCCCTTAAGATTTAAATCAGCAAATCATTGAAAGAGAATTTGAGGAAAGAGTACAAACTTTGGTTGTTACCTGAAAATCTTCTGTAGGTACCTCCTGTTAAACATAAGAAAGCATCTGTTTGGAACTTGCCATTTCTAAGAAGAAATTTTAGAAATCATCTCAACAATTTATTTTGCTATATTTTTTGCTTATTCAAGAGAATTATACATGATAAAAGCGACATGTTTAAGTCTGAAAGAGTGAACATTGATTGGATTATAGATTGACAGTATTTTTCTTTTTTTGTAGTTCATAAAGTAAGGTGCATTTTATAATCATTGGTGTCCTAAATACAGTCAAAATGCATTATTTAGAGTACAGGATTGTTCTTTAAAGATAAAGCAAATTATACTACTTTCTTTGATGGTGTCACTTATTCTAAAATATAAATCACATTTTGGAACTATCCTTGCTAATCGTCTTTTATAATTAAACATATGAGTATTTTCATATTTTTCTTTTCTCCCTTTTAGTTTAAAGTTCCTGCAGCAACAAGTGCAATTATTACCAATGGTAAGAATTCATTTTAAAACTATTACCTTAGAGTTAGAGACATTGTTTAAAAGGAATCAAATTAATTAAAGTTGACTTAAATACAAAAAGCCCCCAAATATGTGACATAAACACTAAGTCAGTGTTATTGTTTGTAATTAGCTCCTTTCAGTTTCTTTGTGCTTTTGGTGTAGTATAGCACTTTATTATATCTTGTGTTCTCACCACGTCATGCCAGATTATTACTGAAAATAACTTTCCTTTTTATTTAGCAAGGTTTTGTGTTAATAAGTAAATTTGTATTAGTAAATGCTTTAGAATATAGAAACTTAAGCAGGAATGTACCTTTGCTATACCTTGTTATTCCTTTCCTGATAGAAAACTGTTTCTTATAGGCTTGCAATAATGAGGATTTTATTCAGTTAGGTATGTAATTAAATACATGAATACCTTGCGATACTGATAATAATTAAGTATGACGGAACTAGTCCTATAAGAAAATAGTATGATAATAAGATGAGGAGTAAAGACTGCAGGGAGGGCTTGACTGTCTTTCAGGTATACAAAATAATGTTGATGGGCACTGGTGAATGGTCCATGTGCAGTTAGGACAGACTCAGAGGAAATGGGTCTAATGTGCAGTAGCATGATGTAACTTAGATATGACAGAATGTCTTACTCTAAACTATTCCGTATGTTGTCACATTGGAGTGTTTCTTCATTTAAAAGAAAGCTGGCCTACTTTTTGGAAAATTTTAGGTTCACAAATGAGTAACTCTTAGGAAAGTATTTTGAAACTTTCAAGTGTCAGTGGAACTTGAACTGAAAGACTTTATGGGTTCTCCCAGCCTTAAGATTTTATGCCTCAGAGCAATATGGAAATGTTTAATGGCATACTGAAGCTGCTTTTAGCTTTTTGGAAGAAATAAACATTATTTTTCACTATATTTGACAAAGTAGAATTAAAAACCTATCTTCCATAGAAATTATCAAGATCATTGCATTGACAGACATCTTGTCTAATCCGTCTATGTGTATAAATGCATAATGCATAATAATAATAACAGATTTCAACAGACAGTAACTTACCTGAAAGATGGTCACTCATGTTCTGGGATTTAAACTGTTTGACTTGTACCTGTGTACACAGCCACACTATTTTGGTAAATCTCCATTTTATCTTTAGCAATAACTTACGTGATTTTACAATTTATTTTATAGATGGAATAGGAATAAATCCTGCACAGACTGCTGGTGAGTATCTATTTGAATACTCATGAAGGTGTGGATGGGGTTGTATGTGTCAGTCGATACTGAATAATTTATTCTAATTATACTTGATAGGATGTTAATAGGAGGTAGCTGTTGTTTAGGAATTATATAGCAGTCTTTACCTATGTGTCTGAGTATAATTTGTTTCATTATGTATTCAATTACATATGTTTTTGGCTACAAGTAATAGAAAACATGACTAACAGTGGCTTAAGCATTAAAAGTATTTAATTAATACATTTAACAAAAAGTCTGAAGATAAGGTTGTGCTCTAGGGGAATAATGATTTTGACCTACCTCATAAGGTATTGGGAGGTAGTGCATGTAAAGTGCTTAAAAGTTTGCCTTTTCCATAGCAAGCATTCAGTAAGTGCTAGTCAGCTACTAGTATTATTTTAAAGAAGTGTAGTCATTTCACATTTCGAAGGGCTGAGTCCACACTCCAGAGCTTCAAGCTGGTTAGTGATGTACAAAGTCATACATTGATTTCCTAACAAGCAGACAGGGTAAAGTCTTATACTTAGTTAAAAACAGTCTCCTATAAGCAGGAGCTACAAATATAAGAGAGAGAGAAAGAAACAACAATCACAATAATACACTGAACTTTTAGAAGGAGAGAACAAAACTGGTTACTAGAGGCAGGAGATGGAGAGGGGAGATAGAAATTAGTTAAGGGTTACAAAGAAATGATTATGTTTTGTAATGAGGAATATGCTAATTATCCTGATTCGATCATCACACATTGCACAGAGGTGCTGCTATTCAACACTGTACCACACAAATATGTATAACCAATTACGTTTCAATAAAATAAATAACGGGTCGGCTTTAGCTCAAGCGGTTACTTCCTCAAGCCAGATTTCATTCTGGCTGCTATT
Source organism: Galeopterus variegatus (assembly GCF_000696425.1). NCBI lineage: Eukaryota > Metazoa > Chordata > Mammalia > Dermoptera > Cynocephalidae > Galeopterus > Galeopterus variegatus. The sequence continues at coordinate 64,369 of NW_007735064.1, forward strand.
CAACACTGTACCACACAAATATGTATAACCAATTACGTTTCAATAAAATAAATAAATTTTCTAAAAAAGTAGTCTTAAACTTGTAAAAAAGTAGTTTTATATTTTTTAAATGTACCCTTTGGATTTATAATATAATTATAATGTTTTGAAATGAAGCACACTTTAATATGATGTACCCTTATTCTTGAGCAGTAGTTATTTTTAAATTATTATATGCTAAAGTACTTCTTCATTATAACAAAATTGTATTGTCCTCATAGGCCTTAGGATTGAATTCAGTCATATAGAAAATCAGAAATGATTTAAAATTGCAAATTTTTGTTACTTAAATCAAGTTTTAATTGCATAATTTTATTAAACTAAAAAGGTTTATTGAAAATTGTAAGACCCTTTCTTGTATAAAAAAGTGCCTTTAAACTTAATAGTAAAGGTTTTGTTTTTTCTTATTCTAGAAATTTGCAAGTTTATATTGGTTTGAATTACTGTTTACCCTAACATGTTGCCTTTATATTACCTTTAAAAATTGAATTTTTCATATCATTGGGTATGAAGAAAATCTCAACAGGCAATTGACCCCAAATAGGTCAAGGTATCTAAATTTTTGTCATTTTTGGTAATTTAGATTCATTCTTTTTTTCTCTCCTTGGGTATTTTATTGTTTATTAAAGCAAGTATTCATGATTAAATTAGTTCGTGTTGTTACTTGCTAAGTGTATTTAGTAGCATTCTCATGCTGGTGTTCTTAAAATTTTAAACATTTTTTAGATTGTGAAGATGTGAGAGGAGTAGGAACAAGACTTAAAAAGCATGAAATTGGTTTCTGATGATGCTTGAGCTTTTGTACCTACTTTTCACTACATTATTTATTGTATGTAATTATCATTGGAATATTAAGATAACTTGTCATTTTTTAGATATCTAACTTTATGTTTTGTTTGTTTGTATAGGAAATGTTTTTCTAAAGCATGGTTCAGAACTGCGAATTATTCCTAGAGACCGTGTTGGAAGTTGTTAATATCTTCTACTTTGGAACATTTGATTACCTTTCAAAATAAATATTGGTATTTTTTGTTGTTGTTATAAAATTATAATCAACCGTTTAACATACTATGAAAACACCTAGAGTCAGTGAAATAGTGACAGGTGACTCTTCTGTTCCTTCTTGTTCAGATTCTTCATGTGAAGGGTGAATGTTTATGAATTGAGGGTACACCACCACAGAAGATCAGTCTTTGATTGCTACCTCACAACGCAAATTGGTAGTTCATTTGGAATAAATGGATTATCTGACTGTGTTTTGTAACTGGAGGATGCTTTTGATAATTCTTTCTGAGAACATTTGGAAAATTAAAATTTACTGAATCTTACATATTTGTCTTTGAGTTAAAAATTTAAAGGGATTATGGATTGTGGATGAGAGTTTGCTTGATAGCAGCTGATATACAGGCTCATAAGGAATTTGATTCTTAATATATGTTTTATGATAAAAGCAATAGACATATCAGTCTTAACCTTTTTTCATGTGTTTTTTCAAGTTTCAAACTTTATGTGCCATATAAATTTCAATTTAATGTCAAAGAACCAAAAATTGAGTTTTTTTATCTAACTCTTTTGTGTATAAATTGATGTTCCACACCAAATAGTTTTAATGGTGATCTTGTAGAATCCAGTGCTTGTAACGTGTGAATTGACAATACAGTAGAAGCATCTTTTGCTGAGTTATGCATTCCTTTATCGATTTCTTTTAATACAACTTTTAAAACAGGTAGCCTCAAGAAACCATTGTCTTTTTGTAGATAATATTTCTAAATAGCATTCAGGAAGAGATTATTGTTGCAAAGAAGATCTGAAGTTCTCAAGAAAGCTCAAGGAAATGCTGATGAGTTATGGAAGGCCCAACTTTTAAGGATGTGCCAAGATTCCAAGTGAATAAGAAGCCAGAAAGGAAAGATGGGGACTGGGCTTCTGATAAAGAGGAAAGCAACACAGGACAAGAGCAAAGGGTAATAGAAAGCTGTAGTGAAGTGTCACAGAAAAACCCATCTGGATGGACAAAACTACAGAGGATATATTGGAGAAAACTGAAAGGGAAAACCAAATACTACGTAGTCATAAGTAGCAGAAGGCAATTAGAGAAAGCAAAGTATAGGCCTTGTCAACATACAGATTTCAAAATGCCCCCCATGATAATCCAAATACTGATATGCGTAAGAAAAAATTTTATGTGCCCTTCCAGAGGAAATCAGTATCTGTGCAAATCTTGAAAGATGAAGTGAAAGCTCATCGTGATTCAGAATCAGTGCTTCTCCTGCTGTATTCTAAATGGTGAGCTCTCTGGAGGCAGGGAGTGTGTCTGTTGAGTTCTTTCTACAGCCAGAAATATAAAAGGCCTTCAATAAATATTTGCTAAATTACTCATGAATAAAGTCTCTCTAAGGCCAATTTTTATTTTAGGATGTTTCAGTAGCTTCCCTCTTTTAGGCCCTAGGTGCATAAATGAATGCAAGATTCTGAATTATCAAAGGAAAAAAATCTTTGCTGAGGTGGAGATGTATACTGCTGATGTTTGAAGATGTTTTTATTTTCATAAAGAAAATATGCTCAGAGGCCTGTATTATAAAATTAAGCCTCAATCAGAAATTTGTGAATACTCATTCTCTGAATTTTTGGTTTAATTTAGATTTTCCTCTATTCTGTTTCTAGCACAAAAATCTGCCTGTTGTGTTGCATAAATACATTTATGGTGTCCTGTGCCATAAAGTGATTTATTTAATGTATTTGTTCTTTAGTTTTGCAAATTATATTGTAGTAAGTTCTCCAAAACATTTTACTAAACTAGACATTTTATTATTAAATGTGATCTGTAAGTTCTTTGTGCAGAATGTTTTGAAATATTTAAATGTGTTATTGATCCAAAATTAATATCTTATGAAAATACATTTTGTTATACTGTAAACCATATTGTCTACTTTGACTTTATTATAGCTCTTAATCAGCACACCTATTGAGACAGTACATAACAAATGTTTTAAAAAAGGGCAAATGTGATTAGTGAACCTAAGTCATTGAAATGAGTATATATTTTCAAAGCTGGTTCATTTTACAGGAAGATAAAGTTTAGAAGAAGAAGGGATTATAGTAATTTGAGTAGGCTGGTAGGTCTCAAACCTGGGTGATTATCAGAGTCATCTAGGGAATTAAAAATCCAGATTTCTGGAAACCATCCCTCAAATTCTGACTCATTAAGTCCAGAATGATGTATAAGAACCTCTCTATAAAGCAGTCCTGGTGATTTCTGCTGAGAAGAACTAAATGTGGCTTAAAAGGTCAGAGTAACTAGAATATGTTCTAGAATCTTGGACAGTGTACTTTCCACTGCTTGGTTCTCAGTAGCTTGACTGAGTGCAAAGATGCTAGCTAACAGTTTCCTTTATTCACTGGTAGTAAATAAAGTAAAGCCTCCTTTAAAGTTTTCCAAGTCAATAGTTTTTTTAGATATTTTATTTCTTATAATTAATTATTGATTCAAAAGAAAAGTTAATGGGAAGAAAACTCAGTCTCAGGTAATATCTCCTAACCCCAAATTAAGATATTAAAATTATCTTTTTTACCCAAAGACCTTGAAATATTTGGGAATTGGAAGTATTAATATACTTTAATGGACTGATTCAAAGTTAATTGGTATTAATGTTCCCAAGAACATTTATAAAACCACAGACACAAAATAATGATTTGTGTATGTAATTCATTCAAAAGAAATTAGTTGAACCATCTACTGTGTGTTAGATATTTTGATGGATAATTTGACTTATATTACTCAGTCTTCACAACAATGCCAAGTTGTTATCCCCATTTTATAAAAGAAAAAGGAGGCTTAAAGAAATTGAGACTTGAAATTTGAACCCATGTTTTGACTTTGGTACTCTGCACATTAATACTAGGAGAATTTTTCAGTATCCATTTTCTGCAATATACTGTATGTATTAAATTACAAATTTAAGAATAAAAAGTACGTAAGACTTAAGTTCCATTTCAGAATGCTGAATATGTGTGTAATGATAATGGATGGCACTACTTTTTAATACATTGTATAAATACGATGCTATAAATATAAAATTCTAGGACATTAAATATAAACCAATCAAAAATGATGATGCTGGTGCTATTTCACAGGATGGCTTAGTGGGAGCGGGAGCTATCCCCCAATATTCATAAGTCCCATCAGACAGTTTATGTTTTTTTTTAATCTTATATGTCTTGCAATTGCAGGTTTTCATGACATATGAGGCTCTTCACGAACTGATCTTTGTTCACAGTCGTCTGTTACTACTCTCTTCCTTATAGTTTTCTTCTTTGGTTTACACTACAGCTGCACTGAACTGCAAATAACATTTTGTATCTCTGATGTGCCTTGCCTTTATACTTCATGACTTTACTTTCCCCATGTGTCTGCCTGGAAAATCTAGACTCATTCTTCAAAAGCCATCGAGCCTTTCCTCACTCCTCTCAAGCAGAGTTAGATATTTAACTGTCTAAGCAACCATTGCATTTTGTACATTTTTCCACTATAGTAGTTATTAAATATAGAATTATTTGTCTCTAATTTAAACTATAAATTTTATAAAAGTTTAAGATAATGACTGCAACTGGGTTTCCCAGTTGCCTTGCCCATGATAAATGAGTACTTTTTAAATGAAAGGCTACATAAAGAATGAATACTTTGGAAACTGGAACTATTTATGTCTCATACATAGTAGCTTCTCTAGCCAGAATATTTGATTAACTAATATACCCTTATTCCTCACTATTTCTTGTGGTAGGAATTTTTCATCTTGGAAATGAACTAATGACTTTTTAAAAAGTGCTAAATTTCTCCAATTTAAACATATTAATTATTAGCTAAATGCTGGATATTGTTAAATACTGGAAATGAAATATCATTAATACCCCTTCATTCCCTTTTCTTGGGCTTCTCTAATTTTTATACATTTTAAAGACAACAGAATTACTCAATGGAGTAATCATGGATTTAAATACTGGAAATGAAATATCATTAATACCCCTTCATTCCCTTTTCTTGGGCTTCTCTAAATTTTATACATTTTAAAGACAACAGAATTACTCAGTGGAGTAATCATGGACGTGAAGATATGTTATTAGGCCTTCCCTAGTCAACTGAGCTAACTGGCCAGCCCACCTGGGAAAATGTGTATCAAACCTTTTTTTTATGTGCTGAGCACAATGCTAGACATTTTACATACATTACCTCATTTAATCCTTAATCTCTTCAAAAAATTCCTGTGTTAATCTCTTCACTTAAGGAAGCTGACACTTAGGTTAATGTGTCCAAGGTTACATGAGATTGGTTCCTAGGTCAGTATGATCATAAACCCACAATGTGAGTTGTTATATGATTGTCGTCATTTTTCCTAGAATTACTTCGAAATATATTTCCAAAAGGAAAATGAGCACCTCTGGGAGGGGCCTCTTAGATTGCTTTTTAACATTTCTGTGATCTCACTTAGCTTGAAAAATTTGACATTCAGCAATCTACATAAACACTTGCACTTACAGACTCCCTATTAGTAAATATACACATTTATAGCAACAACGAGAATTGTGAACATTTGAGAAGTAGGCTCAAGGCCCTGTCATCTGCTTTGCTATATAAAGGGTGTTGAAATTTTGTCACTGGATGCAAAACACCAGCCAAGGTTGGCAGACAAATACAGATATCCAGTTTTTGGCATAAATCTCTTGATTTTCTGGCAAAACTCATTAGTAATATAAGAGCTGTTATTGAGAGCATATTGTGATGCTACATCATGTCAATATTTGTTTGGCTGAGTAACACTTGGATTTAGTAAATTAATTCTTAAATGCACAATTTACAACTTCTGAGCTGTTTTAGAAATAAACTGTATGTAATTTTTGTTGTCAGTGCCACAAACATTTTGAGAAATCCTAAGTGAGGGTGCTAGCTTCTGTTATTTTAGATAAGTGTATAGACAGATTAGGGCTTTCTGGATTATCCTTGTGCACATTATGTGCACATTATGTAAGAATGAAACATAAGAGGCAACGCATGAATAAATAACTGCCACAGATAAATTACCAAAAGGAAGGTCATATTGAGTTTGTGAGGAACTACATCCTTGAGTTTTTGAAAACTTGCTCAAAGAAATGGGAAACGAAGGTTTCAGAGGGCTATGTGCTCAATGGTAGACCCAGTGAATTGCTATCAATCACATATCTATTCAATTTAATCTTGAACTTGCATAATCCTGCTGTTTGCATTGCTGTAAACAAGTAAATAAATGAATGTAAAAGTCTCATCTAAGGAAGGTAAGTAAACTCTTAGTGAGCAACAGGCCATCTATTCTAAAACCCTTTACCAACAATGTGTAGGTTTAACTGTAGTTTTAACTTTTGACTTTTAACTGTACTGTTTAACCTTCAGGGCTCAGGCAATCGATCTTCAAAGTAAATGTATCTGTGTTTTCACTTCCCTGTTAAAATCTATTCATTGGAGAAAGTTCTTCCCCTGTCCCTGGATAAAAACTGAGATAGTCTCATAACTTTTCATATCACTCTTAAGTAGTAAGAACAATTTAAGTTACCAGAATTTCAGTTCAAAAATTTGAAAGTTCAGAACCATGATCAATGCTTCCAACTTAATTAAAAATTCCATTACTTGTCCTCCCTACTTCTCTCCTGGGGCTTCCTTTTCGCTTTTTGTATTCACTTTCTCCCCCTATACTACCCTAGTTTCTGTCTGTCCTGGGAATTGAGCAAAAGTAGAAACAAGTGCTAAGAGAAGCAAAAATTCAGTGGCATCGGACGGCTTTATGCTCTTTGGCTCTATAAATATGACTCTCTCTCTGATTGTTAGGAAACTCCTTCATCCTCAGGGACATCTGGATAAGAGTGATGCAATCTTGTCAGTCTTATTGATTATTCCTTTTGCAGGCATCGAGAATCTCATAATCCATCTAGTTTCTCTACTGAGATAACGATTTATTGGCCATTCAGGCAATTGTACTGCACTGATCTAAAACAATCCCATGAAACTCCTTATCTGTTCCACAGTATTTAATCACATCTTTTGACCCAACAAAGCCCCTTATATTTGGCTTGTCAGCAACTAGCTGGCTTATCTTTCACCATTTAGATTTCTCAATTCAGAAGTCAGACACATATTCACTGTGCCTATTATACTGCAGGAATCACAGGTTAGGATTCCTGAGTAGTCCTAAAGCTCTGCTCACTGGGCTGAGGTGGGCAGAAGAGCTCCCACAGATTTTCTTGGTAGTAGTAGTAGTAGAGTGATACCCTTATAATAGCTCTTCCAAAAGAAAGCCTTTTCACTAATTCCATCTCTTGAATCACCAACTTTTTATGCCATCAATGATCCATTCCAACATGAAACTTGTTTTGAAGTATTTCTTTTGAAAATTTGCAGCTAAGTGTCTAACGTCTGTGGAGTAGAATCTTGGCAAAATTTCCATGTTAACATTCTCTTACATTTTATTATTTATTTACTTTTTTATTTTTTTGAATTTTTATTTTGTCGATATACAATGTGGTTGATTATTATGGCCCATCACTGAAACCTCCCTCCCTCCTCCCTCTTCCCCCTCCCACGCAACAATGTCCTTTCTGTTTGCTTGTTGTAACAACTTCAAAGGATTGTAGTTGTTATATCGTCTCCCCCCCCCC
>NW_007735064.1:74903-78509 GCF_000696425.1 Galeopterus variegatus
CTGATATGAGTATAGCTACTCCAGCTCATTTTTCTTTTCTGTTTGCATGGAAGATCTTTCTCCATCCTTTCACTCTTAGTCTATGTGAATCTTTATGGGTGAGGTGGGTCTCCTGTAGGCAGCATATAGTTGGGTCCTCCTGTCTAATCCAGTCAGCCAGTCTGTGTCTTTTGATTGGGGAATTTAAGCCTTTTACATTAAGAGTTGTTATTGAAAGGTGTTGATTTATTTCTATCATTTTATTGGTTGTTTGGTTGTCTTAGGTGTCTTTTGTTCCTTGCTTTCTGTTTTGCTGTTTATTTTCTGTGTTTGTTGGTTCTTTAGGATGTAGATAGTCTTTTTGTTTGTTTGTTTTCTTTTCATGATTGTCATTTTTAATATACTAGTGGGTTTTGATTTTACTTGGGTTTTTATGGCAATGGTAGTTATTTTTCAGGAACCAAATCCAGTATTTCCTTGAGAATTTCTTGTAAGGGTGGTCTTGTGATGATGAACTCCCGCAGTTTTTGTTTGTCTGAGAAATATACTATTTGCCCTTCATTTCAGAAGGACAGCCTTGCAGGGTAGAGTATTCTTGGCTGGCAATCTTTGTTTTTTAGTATTTTGAATATATCATACCATTCATTTCTAGCTTTTAGGGTTTGTGATGAGAAGTCTGATGTTAGCCTGATTGGGGCTCCCTTATAGGTGATTTGATGCTTCTCTCTTGCAACTTTTAAGATTTTCTCTTTTTCTCTGAGTTTTGCCAATTTGACTATAACATGTCTTGGAGAAGCCCTTTTTGGGTTGAATACGTTTGGAGATCATTGAGCTTCCTGGATCTGAAGATCTGTGATTTTTCCTATGCCTGGGAAGTTTTCTGCCACTATTTTGTTGAATATGTTTTCAATACATTCTCCTTTTTCCTCCCCTTCTGGAATACCCATGACTCGGATATTTGAGCGCTAAAGGTTGTCTAATGTCTCTCTCAGATTTTCTTCAAAGTCTTTGATTCTTTTTTCTTTTTTGTTGTCTGCTGTGTTATTTCAATCAGTCCATCTTCAAGTTCAGAGGTTCTCTCTTCAACTTCCGCTATCCTTCTGGTTAAACTCTCCATTGTGTTTTTTATTTTGCTGAATAACTTCTTCAGTTCGGCAAGTTCCGCTACACTTTTTTTCAGGGCTTTGATTTCCTTGTACATTTCCTCTTTCATGTCCTGTATACTTTTCCTCAATTCATCGTGCTGTCTAGCTGAGTTTTCTTGTATCTCATTCAGTTTCTTTAGAATTTTCACTCGAAATTCCTTGTCATTCATTTCAAGGGCTTCCTGTTCTATAGGATCTAGAGTTTGAGATTTATTAACTTTTGGTGGTGTACTTTCTTGGTTTTTTGTATTTCTGGTATCTTTTTTTTGATGTTTATTCATTTTGGCAGGGGGTTTCACAGTGCACAGGTTTGACCCTATTGGCTAACTAAGGTGTGGCTGTTGTTTATTTATTTTGGTAGGGTGTTTCACAGTGTACAGGTTTGACCCTATTGGCTAACTAAGGTATGGCTCTGTTTGTCAATTTGTTATGGCTACCTCTGTGACTGCTCAGTAGGCCTCTAGTGTCTTGTGTGTGTGTTTGCCTCGGCTCTTGGGCCTCTCTGGGGAGCCTCCTCTCTGGTCAGCTTGGACTCTACTGGGCTGCTGGATCTTAGGATGGTACTGCAGGTTGTGTGATCTCTTTTGAGCTTCCACTTCCCATGTAGAACTTCTCTCTGTTCCGTGCGCTCTGGCCGTGGGAGCTGGATTACGCAGTGGCGGCCCCACAGGGTATGTGTTTTCTGCCGAGTCTCCGCCTCCCTATCCAGATGTTTCCCTGCTCTGTGCACACTAGGTGGGGCTGTTGGACCTGGCAGAGGCAGTCCGCAGGGTGTGTGTTTTCTGCTGAGTCTCTGCCTCCTCAGACAGATGCCTCCCCACTCTGTGCGCTCAGTACTGGGCTGGGCCGTGTCTTCTGCAACCCTCGTCTATCAGCCGGGACTTCAAGCCCCTGTTCGGCATCGCCCTGCCCAGGAAGACTTTCAGGTTTCTACTAGGCGCAGACTGCCGGTCGCTCTGGGTACCTTTGTAGCACTGAGTAGGGCTTTCTCTGGACTTCTCACCTTCCTCCTGGTATTGCGGTTATTTGTGTAGTTGCCCTGTCTCCCACACCAGGGCATAAGCTCCTTGGGGGAGGAGCCCACAGCACACAGTTCCTCTTTGAATCCCCCCAGCGCAGACCGACTCCAGCACCCACCCACAGTCAGCTCTATGGCAGGTTCAAGCGAGCTCAGGAGCACTCCGGCCACACCTCTCCCAACCAGAAATCAGTTAGGGGTTCTTCCGAACTTATGGCCACAGAGATGGTATCTGCCTCCAGGAAACAGGAAGATTACCTGAGGCCGGAGCCCAGGGTGCGGTGGAGTGACAATTGGGCCAGCTTCCTCTTCCCTGCCCTCCCAATGCTGGCCGGGGGCTCCCCATGCCACCAGCCCCACCAGAGATCCACGGGGGGAGTGGGATGGGAGGCCGGTCCGCAGGCCCCGGGAGGCCACACACTGGGGCAAGCAAGTGGCAAGGCTCAGTGAGGAGCCACGCCAAGCAAGGAGGGCAGGCCTGGCCGAGCCGGCCGGCTCCGCCCCCACCTGAGAAAATGGAGGCAGCCCTGGTTCCGGTGACTGGCCTGGTGTGGCCGGTGGAAGCTGGGCGGGCGTCTGCCCCGCAAGCAGGGCCGAGCTGGGGGTCACTCACAGAGCTGGGCTGGCCGGGCGGCTTCCTCTCCGTTTCCCCGTCATGGCCATCACCTCATGCTGCTCACTTGGTCCCGTGGCGCGGCTCGGGCACTCTCAGGAATCTTCTTTTGTGTTGGCCCTAAACCTCGAATCTGTAGTTGCTTTTTTATCATTGTAGATTAGTTGATCAACGACTTATTCATTTTTTTTGTTGTTGCTCTTGGAAATGCAAATAGCACTCTAGCAGCACAGCGCACACTTCTCAGGCTCGCGCTGTCTTCTGGCGCCCCCGCTCCAGACCTGTCACCATCTTGGTCCACCTTCTTTTACATTTTAAATGCATCATCTCATTTAATCTTCACATCTAAACTGAATTTGGGTACAATTTTTTCCAGTTTAATATATGAGGAAATTGAAGGCCAGAGAGGATAAGTAATTTAGCTCTTGTCCCAGAGCTAATAGAAGATGGCACAAGGATTTTAACTCATGTTTCTCCAAAACCAAAGTCAATGCTTTCCACCATCCCTCCCAGGACCATGTGGGACAAAAATAGAGAAGCAAAGGACAATGTCAGCAGAATTAAAATCCTTAAGAACCAGTATGCATGACCTATAACATTGCTGTAGAAAGTAGAAAAATTGGAAATATTTATCTTTCCAGCAAAAAAAAAAAAAAAAAGAGTAAGAACAAATCCCTTCTTCTTTGTTAATTACTAATGGAACATATGTCCAGCTCTTCTGAATAGTAGGTCTATGTATATGGCATGTGTGTAAGCTGGAGGGGAAAAAAAAGGCTTAGGCACTTTCTTGATTTAGAACAGCAGCCTATGGGCCGGCCTGGTGGCGCACTGCTGCAGTGCACCGCTTGGGA
>NW_007735064.1:79093-83424 GCF_000696425.1 Galeopterus variegatus
GTTTAACCAAACTTAATTACTGATTTTCATTCAATTGTTCAATAAATGAAGTCCCTTCTATGTGCTAAGCATTGTGCTAGTTGTTTGCCTTTGTGAAACTTACAGGTCATGAAAAATACAGAGGACTCTACTGGGTTTGTACATTAAGTGTATGCTGGGTTAATACATAAATACATAAATAAATGAAGATTCTTTGGATATAGAGGACTCCAGAATAATGTAACTATTAGAATACTGAGTAAGAGAAGAGGCTGTGCTCTATTAAGTTTCCAAAGCCCCTTTAGTGCTGGGTTCACTTTGGCCTGAGTTGGAACACTGTTGGGTAGTTGGAAATAATGTACATCTCTGCCCAAATGTCAAGCAAAGACCAAGGTGGTATTCCATTAAGAAATGTCTCTACTGTGAGTCAAAGGCTGGGAAGACTCTAAAGCTTCAGCTGCATCAGCGGATAGACTGACTCATTCTGACCCAAAAGGTCACTAACCCTATCCTTACAGTCCTATGGGCTCCTTGTGTTCTTTGTTTTTATACAAATTCCTTTGAAGTTTTCATTACAGGGACTTCATAAAGATGAAGTAGATGATCCAATCTTATATTTATTCTTTTTTTTAATAATGTAATTTCCTTACTTTCAATCTAATCTTTTGTTTACTCTTTTTTGAAGTAATAACAACTTCTATTAAAAATCTTTCTGGAGGCTTCATTACTTTTTATTTTAGCTCTCAATTATTGTGCTTATTAAAGTCCCATATTTTAGTAGTTAACTGAGGCTTTTTGAAAGTAGTGCTTCTCTTGATTATGAACTACATGACATAAGTCCAACTAGTTTCAAAAGATGAATTCATGAAGTGATAGAGTGGGATATGATGGGGTGTGTAAGGACACCTTGATAGCTGTACTTTTACTTGTGAGAGAGAGCATTCCCATGGGCAGGTTTCTTACCTATGTATTAGCTTGGATCATATGGAATTACAAGTATTTTTAGACCAAAAGTGTTGGCAATTTTGTATGGTTCAACCTAATAGAACCAGTCAGGGTATTTTATGCCTGAATAATAGTTGGGTGGAGTCATCTGGAGCTGAGCTACAGAGAAAGCAGCAGGCAGGTCAGCAAGGCAAGGTCCACAGGGCACATATGTCTATATCTATCTATCTATAGGTAGATAGATAGATACGGGATGGTAGATCTCACTGATAATAAAATAAGATAGAGGACATTGTAGTTACAGGACCTCTACTAAAAGAGAATATTGCTTGTGATTAAAAAGAATACATTGATAAGTTGTGTAGGTTAAAGGGGGTGAGACTGTTGTGAGACATTTCTGAGTATCAGTTAATTTTGGAATTGCCTTCTAAAGTGGGCAGATCTGGTAAACTACAAGTGTCAAAACTAAATGAAGACCACGGGCAAGAGACTGAGGGTAACCTTTATTCTCCCCTGTAAAAAAGAAAAAAAAAAGATGAACAAATTATTCAGGCCCTTGTCTTAGCACTTGTTTGGAAATAGAGGTACCTACCCACATCTTAAAGGGACCTACTATCCCTGATACCAAAACCAAAGACAGTACACACACACACGTACACACACACACAAAACAACCAACCAATATCACTTATGAACTTGGATGCAAAAATCCTCAACAATATCATATCCAGCAATGTATAAAATTTATGTATATATACCATGATCAAGTGGGGTTTATTCTATGTATGCAAGACTGGTTCAGCATTTGAAAATTAATTAATGTAATCCGTCACAACAGGCTAAAAAGAAAAGTCATATAATCATATAAGTAGACACATAAATAATATTTGACAAAATCTAAAACCCACTCATGATTTTTTTAAAAAAATGCCTCAACAAACTAGAAATAGAAGGGAACTTCCTCAACTCGATATAGAGTAACTATAAAAACCCTACAGCTGAAATTATACTTAATGGTGAGAAAGTAGATACCTTCTACCTAAGACTAAGAAGGACATTTGCTGTCCTCATTTCTGTTCAACATAGTACTGGGAGTTCTAGCCAGTGTAATAAGGCAAGAAAAAGCAATAACAGGCACTCACATTGGAAAGGAGGAGACTAATATAGGGTTTCCTAAGAGGAAAAATAGATACTGCAGTTTCATCTCAACCAGGCATCCCTCCTTGGTTTATGGATGGTCACCTTTGTGTCTCTTTACATCATCTTTCCTCTGTGAATGTCTGTCTGTGTCCAAATTTCCCCTTTATATAATGACATCAGTCATATTAGTTTATGACACAACCCAATGAACTCATTTAACTTTATTGCCTCTATAAATACCTTATCGCCAAGTAAGGTTGCATTCTGAGGTACTGGGTATTATAACACTAACGTAACTTTTTTTGAGGGGTGCTGTGGTTTGAATGTTTCCCAAAGTTTGTGTGTTAGAAACTTAATCCCCAATGCAACAACAGTGTTGAGAGGTGGGAGCTTTAGGAGGTTACTAGATCATGAGGGCTCTGTCCTCATGAATTGATTAACGCCTTCATTGTGGAAGTAGGTTAGTTGTTACAGGAAGGAGTGCCTTGTCCTAATAAATGGGATAAGTTAGGTTACTTCATCTCTCTCTCTTTCTTCCTCTCACCTTCTCTTATACTTCTGCTATCTGTCATGGGATGACAGAGCAAGAAGTCCCTCACCAGATGCGGCCGCTTGATCTTGAACTTCCCAGCCTCCAGAACCATGAACCAAATAAACTTCTATTGTTTCTAAGTCATCCAGTCTGTGGTATTCTGTTATAACAACATGAAGTGGACTGAGGAGGAGGGGAGTAATTCAACCTACAACAATCTACCTCTTGCTATTTGTCAATTATAGCTTTCTAGACAAGGCTATTGATTAAATACAAAATGTGTCCTAAAAAATCTTTGCATGCATACTTACAATTCACAAATCTAATTAGAAATTTATAAATAAAGCTCTATAATTTTAAAACAGTCAGTTGAATGGATTGGAATAAATAGAATGGAACATGAAATGCATTATCCATCCCCAAATTTCACTTAAGTTTTCACAATAATCCATTGCTAAGCACTGTTAAGCAGCAAATGGCACTCTGAGTTTTACTTTTCTGTAGGTCCTCCCCTGGAAATGTTAGTGAACCCAAGTCTGGCTGACCGCCATCCAAACAACAACAAAAACCAAAAGACAAATGACTCAAAAGTCATATTGTTGGTTGAATAGGAAAGCAGCTTTATTCAGCTGAGGTGATGGCCATAGTATAACCATTTCAATGGCTTTTTACTGAGGAGGGGTTTTTATGGAGTAAGAGGTGGGAAGTGGAAAGCAGGAGGGAGGGTGTAAAGCTAATTGACTATGCCAATTGTCAGGTTAGTGCTATTGCTACGCTAATTGTATGGCTAGGCATTTCATAACTAAAGCCAAAACATTTCATTATTTTAGTTATACTAAATTTCCATTTGTATTGCCAGGGCTAGGACCCACAGACCCTTCAGACCCATTGCACAGACTGGGTCACAGACCCCTTACATCCCTGGCTGGGTCCCCAGACCCCTCACATGCAGGTCTGTGCTAGGTAATTGGGAAATGTCCCAGGAGCCATTGGCAGATGACACAAGCTCAGTCCTCAGTAGTAGCAACAGAGGCAGTGGCCTCTCAGGGCATCCCGGGGGACACTGGCAGCAAATGGCAGCAACAGCCTCTGAGCAGCAGTAGCAGCCTCCAAGCAGCAGTAGCAGCCTCCCTGCGGCTCCCCCGAGGGCTTCCAAGGGGTGGGGGCACCATGGATCAGAGCCACTAATCCTTTATACCTAAGTCCATAACCCAGGACACCTGGGTGCACGTACGCAACTACATTAGTCAATAGCTGAGGAACACCTGCACACACGTGCATATTTATGTTGAATGCTCTGCTTGGCAAGATTCTGAACATCTGAGTGTCTCTGATGATTTTCCTATATTTTCCCTATAGAGGGGGATGTGAGCTGTGGGGGCTCTGTGCAAACAGCCAGGTGCAAGGTCTTGACAAGGTTCTATCTGGTTTCTGTTATCATCCTTGACATTATCTTAGGGTTCTGTAGGATTTTGATTAGCTTTGGGGTGGAATCACCTTCTTTGCAAAGTCTTCATGTAGTTTTACAGTGCTTTTGCTGGCCTTGAAATCTTGTAAGCTTCGAAGGAGAACTGTTAGTTTTGCAAGGCATTGATTAGCTTTCAGCTGCCTTGTTTTTCTACTTAGCAAATAAGGTAAGAAAAGTCAGGAGATAGGAGGAAAAAAAGTGTCTTTTAAAAATCTTCCCACAGCCCAAGTGGCTTTAGGTCCCAACATGGCTTCAGTCCTACTCACT
>NW_007735065.1:0-302 GCF_000696425.1 Galeopterus variegatus
ATGATTTTATAATCACAAAGGAATTTTTTAACCATGTTGTATAGCAATTTCTTGAAATGTCTTCTCTCCCTGCCTTCTCCTGAAGTTTGTCCTTATAAAGTGGTGTCAAAAAAGGAAAAAAAAAAATCCAGTTCTTTGTTTCTTTCTTAAATCCAATGTCTAGTTAATTATTGGGTAACAGCTTTTCCTGGTGAGGGAAAAATAAACAAACAGGGAATCATCTAGTTTTTATCCTGAAAAAAAAAAATACAGGTGACAAATCACAACTGTGTTGTTTTCCCTGGGATGCTAACACAGATGTA
>NW_007735065.1:848-14177 GCF_000696425.1 Galeopterus variegatus
CCATCTCTAATTCATCTACACTCATCATCTCCCCAACACATTCCAATGAAGCCTTTGTCCTCAAAACACCACCAAAGCTGTTCTCATCGAGGTCATCAGTGGCCTCCACATGGGTAAATCCACCACTCAATTCTCAGTCCTTCTCCTTCTTCAGCAGCATTTGACGCAGGTACTCACCCCTGATCCCTGATACACTCTGTTCACTTGGCTTCCAGGGTGTCCCTCTCTGGTCTCCTGTCTCCCTTGGCTTCTTTAGTTTGTCCCTATTCTCCCCAACCTCCTGCCCTAAAACTTGTTCACTTGTCCTCTTCTCCCTCTGTCTCTCCACATCCCTTAGGCTTCTCAACCAACTTCACGGCTTTACAAATGCTGGTGACTCTCAAATTTATATTTCCAGTCCAAGCTTCTCGTCTGAATGCCAATCTAACAATCTAATTCAACTGCTACTTGACAAGACCACTCAAATGTCTGTTAAGATGTCTCAAAACTTAACATACCCCAAACTGAACTGCTCCTACCCCTCAAAAGCCTGCTTCACCAGAAAACCTTTGCCATCTCAGTTGACGTCAACACTCTTCCTCCACTTTTCTCAGTACAAAAGCCTTAGAGCTATCCTTGACCTCTCTTATCCATAAAGTTTCCAGGTCTCGCCACAGCACTGCTGTGCCTGGGGCTGAGCCATGTTTCCCGCACCACGAGGTGACTGTGCTGGCCTGCTGCGCAGGGCTCCCGCTCCTCCTGCCATCCCCTACAGTGCAGCAGCTCCATGCAGAGCCAGCTTGACCTTGAAGTGGAAGATCTGACTTTTTCCAAAGCAAAAGCGTAAGGCCTCACAATGACTCCTGGGCCCTTCATGATCTGTCCCACCCACCCCAACACCCCCGTCCTGCTCCACATCCCTCTCAGCCTGCTACATGTGACCCTGGTCAGCCCTCCTATAGTGGATTGAATTATGTCTCCCCAAAACTCATTGGAGCTTGAACTGTTCCCCAAGTTTTATGTATTGGAAACTTAGCCCCCACTGTGACTGTTAAGAGGGTGGGAAATCCTATTATGGTAGTTGAAAGGTGGAGCCTTGAAGAGGTGAATGGATTAAAAATGTGGTCAGGGGCATGGTTCTGAGGCATTTAAAGAACAGGAGAGTCTGTCTCTCTCTCTCTCTCTCTGCTCTCTCTGCTTCTACCACCTTGCAATGTGAGACCCCTGGGTCACTGATGCCAGATGGACTTCGGACTTCCCAGCCTCAGAAACTGTGAGCAATAAATTTCATTTTTCTTTATAAATTACCCAGTTCCAAGTACTTTGTTATAGCAACACAAAACAGACTAATAACACCTCCCATGGGCTGCTTACTGCCACTGAGGGCCTTACTCTAGGTGTTCCCACTGCCTGGAACGCTCTCCTCCCTGCCCAGCCACCTGGCTCACTCTCTCACCTTCTCCGGTTTTTACTCAAATACCACCTCTGCAATGAGGCTTAATCTGTACACCTCTCTCCACCCTCTCGCCACCATCACTCCCAATTCCTTGCCATGCCATGTTTTTTTTTTTTCCAAGCACTCATCTTTTGACCTACTAGATAACCTATTTATTATGTTCACTATGTCCTCCTCCAGTAGACTATAAACTCCACAAGGACAAAGATCTTTATCTGTGTTAATCATTAATGCATCGCATACACCTGTCACAGTAACTAGCATATACTGGACATTCAGTAAATATTTGTTAATGAAAGAACAAGTGAATGAAAACAAAGAACACCTGGGAGAGAGATTCTCTGTTACTAACAACAAGACTGACATCTGATGAGTTAGATAGACTTTTACAAAGGATAAGAGTACAGCTGGCTGGTTAGCTCAATTGCTTAAAGTGTAGCCCTATAACCCCAAGGTCAGGGGTTTGGATCCCTGTACTGGCCAGCTGCCAGAAAAAAAAAGTGAGTGCCAAGTCACTCTGAGGCTC
Organism: Galeopterus variegatus; assembly: GCF_000696425.1. Classification (NCBI taxonomy): domain Eukaryota; kingdom Metazoa; phylum Chordata; class Mammalia; order Dermoptera; family Cynocephalidae; genus Galeopterus; species Galeopterus variegatus. The sequence goes on from NW_007735065.1 coordinate 2,810, forward strand.
TGAAACCACGCCCCCAGGAGCACCAACGTCTGTGAGCTGAAACAAGGCTTTCTACCACGCAACTCAAATATGGAAGCTGTTTGAATAACAGGAAACTTCAGTTCATGGACAGAATTTTCTTAATTTAACATTTTTCTTATACTTTTAGTGTCTACCCCTAGCTTTTACTAAAATAAAGTATAAGATGTATCTGACAACACCAAATCTCAATACTAACTATTTCATAGTATTTCATAAGAAGACCACGATGTCCAGACTTTCTGCAACCTGGACAAGACTGAGAACCTCTGAGTTCCTACGGCACATATGGAACAATACAAAATGAGACACAGAAAGGAAATTAAGGGGATGCCGAGTGGTTTTGACTAGAAGAATAAAAAACTAATAAAAGGTAGGAGCTGATAAAAGTATTGAAACAAAAAAAAAAAAAAAAAAAAAAGGAAGACTTGAAAATAGAGGGGATTAGCAGAATCACCCTTCTCAAGTCCTGAATTTTAAGTCCAACAGGGCCTTTAGTGCCTACTTATTCCCTTGGCAATCCACGCAACCTCTGTCCATTTATTCAATGGAATCACACCTGTCTCTGCGGAAACAAAAGTACTGCAGACACCCAGGAGTACAAGCAGCCTAGGTTGTTCTGTGCCTGCACCTTCCCTTCCTGATGCTGGAGGTGAAGGGTGAGGTACGGGCACAGGCGAGTCCTCCACGAGCACCCTGGCCTTGTGGCAGGCCTGGGAAAGAGGAGGACAGCAGCATGCAGTGCCCCTGTGCCCAGTTCTCCTGAGGATCCCAAGTGTCACTGCGGAAAGTAAAGCCAGGGCACCATGGCAAAGGCCAGCCACACCCTTCCTCTTTCATGGCACACATACTCTCCAGAGGGACAGGATGCAATGACAGGCTCCTGCTACCTCCTCAAAGGGTTTTGTGATTTCATCCTGATGACTGAAGACCAGGAGAAACATGTCCAAATTTAGGTGAAAATATGTGCGTTCCAAGACTAAATTACCCTGAAATTTGGCTCTTCTTCCCTTTCTTATAGAGATATATATAAACACAAATTCAGCATGTTTATATACAAATTCAGCAGACAGCTATTTGCAGACTTTCAGAGCTAAAAACTGATGCACTATACAAACTAATTTGTAGACATTATTAAAAATCTCTGAAGAATTTTCATACACAAAGAGGCATCTGGAGACAGCTGTGGACAACGCACAATGGAAATCAGGGTTTCCCTTCCAGGGTGGCACCTGATTGAAAAGTAGTGCAGACAGTCTCACTGCACTTAATCTTCCACACTCAGCTTACACACTTGTGACCACAAAATTCCCAGAATACATGTATGTCAAATGTCACACCAGACAGGAATAACACATTCCTTCAGTACAGTATTTTATCTCCTCAGCTCATTTAATTTATGCAACAAAACAATAAATGGTGACCACTTTTAATTCATCTGCAATAAAAGCTTTAGAACCCCAACTAAGAAAACTCCCCTCCCCCAGCCTTCTTTTTTGGAGGGGGAGAGACTAAAGTGCTACTGGGCAAATTTTACAAAATTCTGGCTATTGTTAGGAAACATAATGGGTTCTCCTATCTCTAAGACCCTCTACTCCAATACCTGGGTATTTCCACCCATCAAGAACACGGAAAGTGGGAAAGGGGCACTGGGTAAGGGACACAAAGAGTAATTATAATTCGTAATGATGAACATGCTAATAATATTGGTTTGACCACATGCTGTACATAAATACTTATAGTTAACTCTGTACTCCATAAATATGTATAATCATAAATAAATGAATAAATATGTAAAAGAAAATGGTACATCATTAAAAAAAAAAAAACACATACTAGTCAGCAGTTATGTCAGAAAAACCAGCTAAGATATACCAATTTTAAGACTATTACAAATCTTCCTGTTGAGTCAACTCTTATTATTCTAAATACTCATGCCCAAACAGAAACCCAAAAAGCAACATTTCTGCTAGACAACTACTCACTTTGAAACTGTTTGGATGATGAAAACATCTTTTCCTCTCACGGACTCTTGAATTTGTACTCTTGTTTCTGGAAGGAAAAGGAAAAGCAGGGAGAGGAAGGCATACTGTTCAAATTTTTTAAAATACATAAAAAAATCTACATTATTCCTCAATGTTACAAAATATGGAAACTGAAACTTACAAAACTCAGTAGCCTTCCAATGTTGATGAATGATAAACATACTGCCATTAATTGCACTTTTTAAACACATTCAGTCACATGAAGGCCTTAAGATGGAATTACACTCTGACTTCAAATAAGTAAATCTACACTTCTCACACTCACATACATAAGCAGTGAGTGCCGCACCACTCTGAGCACAGTATCTTTACAGAAAATTATGTGCTCATTCATTTCATCAGCATCAACTGAGAACTTATTAGGCAAAAAATGTTTTATGTTGTGAGAGCAAAGACAAATAAAACCCAATATCTTTACTATCAAAAAATTTGTGACCAGCTACAAGAATACAATTGCACAAATCCAAGATGGGACATTCTATAGGACAACCTCTTCAATAGTCAATGTCATAGGAAGAGAAAAGAACAGGTGAGAGGACTGTTCTAGATCAGAAGAGACTAAAAAGATATTAAGAAAATATTACTTGAACTAAGAATCTTGATTTGGGGCCGGCCCAGTGGCGCACTGGAGGGTGCGCTGCTTGGGAGCGCGGCGGCGCTCCCGCCGAGGGTTCGGATCCCACGTGGAGACCGGTTCCCGCTCACTGGCCAAACGCGGTGCGGACGCAACACCGAGGGTTGCGATCCCGTTGCCGGTCCCCAGTACGGGCGCGACACCGCGGGTTGCAATCCCGTTACCGGTGAGTAAAAAAGAAAAAAAGGAAAAAAAAAAAAGAATCTTGATTTGGAGGAAAAAAAATTGCTATATAAGACCCTTTAGGACAACTGGGGAAATGTGAATATAGACTGGATATTAGACAATTAAAAACTATTGTTAATTTCTCTAAATGTGACAATGGCATTATATTTATGTAGGAGAAAGTATTTACTCTTAGGAGATGCATGGTCAAGTACTCAGGAGTTAAGAGTCTTGACATCTGCAGCTTTCAACTGGTTCTACACATACATATTCATATGGCAAAATATTAACTGCTGAACCTAGGTGGTAGATAACATATGGGTATTCACATACTACTCTTTCAAATTTCTTGAATGTTTGAACATTCTCATTAAAAATGTTAGAAAAAAACAGAATGCATGTTTACAAAAGAATGGGATATGATGTTAAGAAAATGAGCTTTAGAGTCAAGGAGATCTGGATTCAAACCCTGACTCTTCTACTTCTGGGACCTCATACGTAACATCATCCCTGAACTCCGCTTTTCAGTAGCTGGTGAGGAATCCACAAACGTAAGTTCCCACCTTCCTCGTCAATAGACACAAGTATCTTCCCTCCCTTCATTCATAAACCTGGAGAGACTCAAGTTCCTTCTGAGTCTCACACAGCTGGTTCCCCCCTTAAGTCCTCCCTTCCAGACTCCAGACAAAGGACATCATCCAACTCCCTTTAAAGGCAGAATCTTCTCCAAACACTTCCTGCACAGTTTCTTCAATTATGTTTTTTCCCTACTGAAGCCACATGGGGATCTTGGGAGACGGAAAGGGGAGGCAGTAATGGAGAAATAAATAGGGGAACATCAAACTTGTGTCTTTGTATCAAAGCCCTCCTGTAAGCTTTATAATATTTAAATACTTGACAAAATCCTGTAGTGGAAATTGAGAAGGAATGAGTTTACTGAGCACCTATTATGTGCCAAGAACGGCATTAGGCACACAAATTATCCCATTTAATCCTCAAAAGAGTCCTAATTATTGACAGTTTAGAAAGGTTAATAACTTGCCAAGAATAAGCTGCATGACTCTCAAGCCCACACAAGCTGTTCATTGCTCTTGCTAGAATAATTTCAAATATCCACCATTTCTAAAGAAATTACAAAGATTAAATAACACAATTTTTACAACTTGGAATGATTATGTACAGTAGTCCCCCCTTATCCGTGGTTTAGCTTTCCATGGTTTCAGTTACCCATGGTCAACTGTGGTTCAAAAATATTAAATGGTATATTCCAGAAACAAACAATTCATAAGTTTTAAATTATACATCATTCTGAGTAGCATAATGAAATCTTATACCATCTGGCTCAGTCCTGCCCAGGATGTGAATCATCCCTTTGTCCAGCACATCAATGTTATAAACCTAGGCTACCCACCCTATACAATGTAATTATATAGGAAAAAAATATAGTATATATAAGGTTTGGTACTATCCACGGTTTCAGGCATCCACTGGGGGTCTTGGGACATATTCCCCATGGATAAGGGGGGACACTACTGTAATGACATAAATCAGTTAGCAAAAAGTATTTCCTAACAAGATTTCATGAAGTCTAACCCACGGCAGCCTAGGTGGAAGAATAATCAACTAAAACTGCGGCCACACAGGATTTACTCACACTGCCTAAGGTAACACAAATTTGACCAACAACTGAGCCAATGTTTTCATTCAGTTGACCAGCTGGCCCATATATTTACGCAGTTTTTATTGAATGAGGTCTAAGAACTGGAGTTTAAGCCCCCAGACGTGACTTGCACCAGGGTTATATGAGAAGTCTTCAAAGAGTTCAAGAACAATTCATATTATCTTTTCATTCTATTTTTTCATGAACTTTCTGAGGTACCCTCACATATCTAGTTGGAATTAGTGACAGCTAAAACACTACTCTCTTCCACCTTGCCTGCCTGACTTCCTGCTAATGGAACTAACTGGACAACTGAATCAAATCTTCCTAACAGTGGAGGATGAAGCACTGAGTCGACCACATTTCACAAAAAGATCAATGATACACATGTCCAGGACAGCTCACCTCTGTTAGGTTCCTGGTAAACCTGCACTTTGCCCATCTCCACCCCCAGCCGCCTAGAGAAGAGAAAGAGGAAAAAGCTGAAAAGGTAATAGAATAGACCCAATATCTTTACTATTTAGGGATGACTCATAAATTGATAAAAGTAAAATAAAATAAAGTTATTCTTATAAACTTTAAAGTCAACACTATATTGTTATGTCAGTTCATTCCCTGGTCCCCTTATCCCCAGCCCAGGCCTACATAGTCTGGCTCTGCCTGCCCCACAGACCACCGTTCTGGGGTTCCTGCACTCTCAGCCACATCCTGAAGCGCAACAACGCCACCTCCTGCGCACCAAAGGATCAGAGTGGGTTTCCTGCACTCTCAGCCACATCCTGAAGCGCAACAACGCCACCTCCTGCGCACCAAAGGATCTTGGCCCCTGCTGCTCCCTCTGCCTGCAGTGCCCTTCCTGAGACCTTCACTTGGCGGCTCACTCAGGTTTCTCCATCCATGTACCATCCCTTCAATTTGAAAGGCACCTGAGCACCAGCCAAAGCAGAACAACTGCCCCATTGTTACTGTCATCCTGTTTTATTCTAGCATTTATCACCATCTCAAATTACCTTGTTTTGTTGACTTGGTTCTTATCTGGCTCCCATGCTACAATGAAAATTTCATAAGAAGGAAGGATCTTAACTGGTTTGCTCAACCCCCAACATGTAGATAAAGGCCCCATACATAGTAGGAGCTCAGTATTTGTTTAAGAAGTATCTAAAATTCTACTGAACTATAACCTATAAAACTATTACCATATAGTATACACTTCACTGTTCTTCATACTCAAATAAGTCTATATATATGTAGCACCTAACACAACCTCTGGCACCTATGAGGCATTCAATAAATGTCTGCTAAATGAATATGTAGGGAGTTGTGACAGTTTACAAAGAGATTAGCCCTTAATAACACAGATCATACACAGATAAACTATAAAATATCCACTTTCAGATTTAACAATCACTGCTAATCCAATTATCAATTTTATTTATTTATTTGTTTATTTTAGGAGAGTCAAGTGAAGCAGTGGGAGTGGAGAAGGAACAAAGAAATCTGTAACTGGTTGTAATCAAATTTGTTTGTTTATTTTAGGAGAGTCAAGCGAAGCAGTGGGAGTGGAGAAGGAACAAAGAAATCTGTAACTGGTTGTAATAAATTAGTTATACACTGATTATCAAATTTAAAACATCACATAATAAATATATGTTTTAATGGTACAATTATAACTTACTCAGCAATTTTCTTTGAAAGCTCCATACAAGATGAATTAGAATTTGCTGAAAACAACACCAGACCTCCTTTAGTTACGTTCATCTTGGTTTCTAATTCAGGTGGCGCCACACAAAACATCAAAACCTTCTTGGTTTTCCAATTCTCAGAGCCTAGAAGGATACAAAATATATATTAAGAACTGCCATATGACAGTAATATATACCTGAATGGATATTTTTTTTTTAATAGCAAATGACTTAAGCTGAAGAAAATTAGTTTTCTCCATAATGGTGTCTTTTATGTGTTCTATGAATTCACACACATACACTCGTAGACATATACAAGGGTACCTCAAATAGCTTGTGGAAAAATAGAATTGAAAGATAGCATGAACCTTTCTACGAACTTTTTAAAGTACCCTCACACAGACAAATAGAAAGTCATTTAGATTTTAGGGTTCCAGATTTATGGAAATATGTTATCACATGACAGTTTTCATAACCACTGGGAATAAACAATAAACTTACAAGAAAGGCGGAGCTGAAGAGCCCAGTGTTTTACTGTCTGCTGCTTAATGTCAATTATGGACAACCTCCTTTTATTCTCTGACAACAAAATTCCTCCTGGATTAACACACAGAAAAATGGCAGAGCCATTAGCAAGGGTATGGACTGATCGATCCTTAAACAAAGAATGAGTGACCCATCTACACCCAGCTTTTCCTGCAACCCCTGTTCACCACAAAACCTCCCCCTGGCCTTTCAGCTGCCTCTCAGATGCCCTGTGTTATGTCTAGAACTGACCTTGGCATCTTCATTTTCCTCAACTGGAACACAAGGTTACCCTTAAGGAAAGTTAAGTGACCACCCACATGAAAGGCAGCAGGGCACAAATAAAAAGGACCCTGGTCCAGAAGTCATCAGAGCTAAGGTTCTCATCCCCTGCACTCTGGGCTGAGTGCCTTCCCCATGCCAGGAGGGTGCTGGACTGGATGGAAGAGCAGGCTGGGGTGGGACACCATCCCAGCAAGCCTTTTGCATTTCCTCAGTCATATGTTTACTTGTGATGGCTCTGGGAAGGCTGGTGGAGATTATAATTGGGCAGAAATTGAGCTGATCTTTTTTGTCATCCTTAAATGTTAATTACACGAGTAATACACAAACACATACTCCTTATAAAAACCCGAAACATGATAGTTAAGGCTAAAGTCACTAGCCCCAATCCCAGGCTCCTCACCAGAAGTGAGGGTTCTCTTTAGTTTGATATGGACTCTTTCAGGCCTTTTCTATAATTCACACACGTGACCATCCTAAAAACTACGTACAAAAAAATACGTTTCTAGAAAACAACAAAAAAAGATTTTAAAATACGTTTCCAATAAAAAGGTATCATCTTACACATCTATAACTTGTTTTGCTAAGCAATATATTTTGAAAATCTGGGTTAGAAAATTACAGACCTATTTTTCCCTTCTAACTGCTGCCTAGTCTTCCACAGCATGGATATGTCGCTTTTGGCCAGGTCACCATCCTCGACAAGCCTCATTGTACGCACACGTGCAGTGGAACTGCTGGGTCACAGGTAGTGCAGCTCACAGTCCCTGCAACAGGCTAGGACAGCACACTTCCCACAGAGCACCTCTTAAGAGGCTTTCCAGCTCAGACAACCCAAGATTCCACAAATGGAAACACAGCAGAGTACAACACACTTTACCTTATTAAGCCTATGGACTACAAACAGAAACCTACGCACAATTGACCCTAAACAGACCAAGGAGGACCACCAGAGTCTACCATGGAAAGTGGCTTTGGAGCAGGGATCTGCAAACTACAACCCAAGGGCCAAATGAGGTCTCTCCAAAGCCTGCTTTTGTACAACACAGCCACACTCATTTGTTTACAAACTGTCTCTAGATACAATGATATGCAACTGGCAGGTTAGCTCAGTTGGTTAGAGCGTGGGGTTGATAACACCAAGGTCCCAGATTCAATCCCTGCACCAGTGTTCAATCCCTGTCAGCCGTGGGGCAGGGGAAGATACAATGATATAGTTGAGTATGGCCTGCAAAGCCCAAAATATTTATTATCTGGCCCCTGCTTTACAAGAGAGTGTTCAATCCCTGCACCAGTGTTCAATCCCTGTCAGCCGTGGGGCAGGGGAAGATACAATGATACAGTTGAGTATGGCCTGCAAAGCCCAAAATATTTATTATCTGGCCCCTGCTTTACAAGAGAGTACAGATCTAGAAAGGCTAATGAGAATCGGGCTGTTTAATCATCAGCAATCAGAGATGGAAAGGATCTTAAATGTCTTTTAACACCATCTCTCAACCAATATATGTCTGTGTTTAGGAACAGATGGCACAGACCCAGGAAGGGAAACAAAAACAAAACTAAGTCCCCTGTAGTTATAAACACACGCTTTGGAGTCAAACTTGCATCTTGGCTCCTACTTCCCCTTAACTCACTGAGAGGCCTTGCATAAAGTTACTTAAAATCTCCTAGCCTTGGGCCGGCCCGGTGGCGCACTCTGTAGAGTGCGGCACTTGGGAGTGTGGCGGCGCTCCCGCTGAGGGGTCGGATCCCATATAGAGACTGGTCCGCTCACTGGTTGAGCGCGGTGCGGGCGTGACACCAAGGGTTGCGATCCCGTTACCGGTCACGAAAAAAAGACAAAAAGGAAAAAAAAAAAATCTCCTAGCCTTAATTCTCTCATCCATGCAACTGTGAAAACTGACCTCACAGGGTTACTGGAAAATTTCTGCACTTAACCCAGTGCCCTGCATATAGAACATGCTACATATGAATCAACTTCTATTATCTTGGTTATCTACCAAACAAGTACATTAAAATATGCATGGGGGGCATCTTTTTACATCCCCTAACCTTCAAATAAGAAGCTCCTTAAAGTATAACAGTGTTCTTGAGAGGACTTGGAAAACTTAGAATGAAAGCATTTTAGGGGCAGGAAGAGATTTTAGCTGTAATTCAGGCCACCTCTCCTAAATTTGTTGTTAGAAGTCCATCTGAAGGATTCCTGCTATTCCTTGAATAGCCCCAGAGCCTGATCCCCATACCCACCATTCCAGATTATCCCTTAAAACACGCTGAGGTTCATGGGCCGGCCCAGTGGCGCACTCAGTCCACAGAAACATATCGTCAGAATGGGGCTGGCAGGAGGCTCATCAGTACAAAGTTTAGTGTGAAATGTAGAGAGAATGTTCCCATATCCTCCCCCTGGGCTACAGGTGCTTTTATGCTTATCCTGAATTTCCTCTAGAAGGCAGAAGAATCATTTATAACATATATGAGAACAACTCATTTTCAGAGAATCTCAGCACCTTTTAAACAGCAAATCACATTCCTCTTTAAATGAGATTTGAGAATCAGTTAAGTCTCATGATTGAAATCACATTGAAAAAGATCACTTGCTTTGGACAGACTAACAGTCATTTCAAAACCACTCATCCATATTTCAGAGGAGGAAGAATCACATTAAAGTATGCTGTTGGGGCTGGCAGGTTACTCAGCAGGTTGGAGCACAGCCTTATAAGACTAAGGTCACAGGTTCGGATCCCCTTATTGGCCAGCAGTCCAAATAAATAAATAAATAAACAAAAATAAAGTGTGCTGGTTTCCTTCTACAGCTTCCCCCATGTAAACACTTTCTATCCAAAGGTGGCTGGAGTAGGTATGTGAAGATTTGGGTTTGCCTCCCACAGTTTCTAGCTGCCAGGCCTTGGCCACATCCCTTGGCCTTGCTGAGCCTCAGCCTTTACCTTCCAGACAACAGAGATAGAAGCTTGCTAAAAAAGCTTTCCCTACCAGAATTTAAGGTCCAGGCAGCAGAGATTTTTTTTTACTGTTACATTCTCTGCTGTATACGCAGTGCCCAGAACGGCACCTGGCACATGGGAGGCTCAGCAAATGTCTGTTAAATAAAGCCTGACCTCATTGAGTTGCAATGATTAACAAATGGAATTGAAAGTCGTTTGTAAACTAAAAAGCATAGACATAAAGGATTATTTTTATTAGTGATATACCTCACTCCAAGAAAATTTCCTTTTTCATATCAATATTGAGGAGAATTTTAAAGGCAAAATCTAAATCGAATTACTCTTCACTGTGACCTCAGGCACTTTTCTCATCTCTCCATCAGAAAGAACATTTTCTTACAGTTAACGCAACGTCTTCTGAATGCTCTGAATTCTTATGACAAGCAGGTCATAACTCAAGGCTGCATAGCCTCTCCATAGCTCGGTCTCAGTCTGATTTACAGAAGAGTTTGCACAGCCTGTCTCTTAACCCACACAGAAAACGACCGGACATCCCACCGAATCCCACTTACAGTGAGAAGAAACATCCAGATTTTGTCTACTGTCATATCTACCCAAGAAAGAATACAGAACTTTGATCCACTTCTGGGAATTTATCCCAGGGAAAGAAGGAAAAAGCTATATGCTTAAGGATGGGTCACTGCAAGATTTTTTTGAGGGCAAGAATACTGGACATATGTACAGGCTCCGCAAAGGGATAATTAAGTAAAATGCAGAACATACATTCGATACAATATTCAACACTATACAAAAGTACTTATGAATATTAACTGAAACGAGCAGAAATGCATCTCTTCTAATTACAACTGGATCATGGTACAGACCAGGACAGGAAAGAAATACGGACAAGAAGTGTAGGCTTTAGTGGGGTTCAATAATGCGGATGAATTATTTTTATTGGTGCATTTAAATTTTTTAAACACTAGAGATCACACTTCCTCACACCCCAAAGCCCCGTCCCATATTTTCATATTCCTTACAAAAGCTAAACACCTAAATTTCGGCAATATTAAAATAATCATTAATGTAATTAATCACTAGTGTAATATCATTAATGTAATATCGGGGCAAGGCATTTTAAAGTAAAATAATACCTAAAAATTACATCGCGGTCCTCCTCAGCCTTCGCTGGGGTGAGCTCGGGGTGGAACAACATCACCCTTTTTGGGGCATGAGAAACGTCCGCGACTAGCAAGGCCGAGCAAATCAAAACGAGGCCAGGCCAGGGCTGGGAGCGGGCTGGGCCGGGCTCGTTTTCTGGGCTGCTCAGCCGCGGATCCCGCAGTGAGGCTCGACTCCCGCGCGCCAGGCCACCGCCCCGGCCCGCCCCAGCCCGCCGAGCAAGGCGGAGGGAC
>NW_007735065.1:14851-20050 GCF_000696425.1 Galeopterus variegatus
GGCGTGGCCAGAGCTGGGCTGCCGGGGAGCAGGGGCGGGGCCAGAGCCGGACTAAGGGGGCGTGGCCCCCTGAGAGGGAGGGGCGGGGACGCCGGGCCAGTCGGGGGTGGGGCCTGGTGGCTCGGGGAGCGGGGCAGGGCGAGGCCACGCCCGTCTGGGCCCCGGGGACGCTGCTGGCCTGGGGCGCGCTGAGAGACTACTGAGTATGATGTTTGCAATCACAGACGTATGAGTCCGTCTTTTTGTTGTCATCGTGTTTGGCAGGGCGGGAGGGCGGGTGCGGCTGGCCGGTTTGGGGATCCCTGGACCTTGGTGTCATAGCACCGCGTTCTACCCAACTGAGCCAAACGCACAACCTGAGTTCAAGACTTTATTGGGCTGTAAACTTGGGCAAGTCACTTTACCTCTCTGAGCCTCAATTTCCTCATCTGAAAAACAGGATTTAAAAAAGGGCTTCTGTCGTGAGTGGCACACTAGGGCGATGCGATTGCTCTTCGTGCGGAATGGACATCAAGAGATTTCAGAAACGTAATTATTTAGTAGTTGGGCAACTGGAGATCGTTGGTCCCGGTGCCCTTACTGTCTAAGAGAGTACACTCCCCATTGTGTTCTCACAGGAAAAAATAAAAAACAGGATGGAAGCATGCACCTGATAGGGTGGTTAGGATTAAACGAGACAGCACTGCAGAGCTCCTACCACAGTTCCTGACATACAGTAAATGCTCAGTTACTATCTTCTTTTATTATCAAGGAATCGGTGCCTTTGATATCCACTACCCGAATTCTTTACACCTTAAGTATGTTTACTCTTTATCATATGTATAACATAACAAACACATACGCCTACGTAGGTAGCACTCACCAGGTGTCAGGCCACGTCCTCTTTCAAGTGCTTTACATATCCTACGGGTAGCATTTAGTCCTAACAGGAGTGTGACATAGGTGTTATTATTATCTCCATTGCAATAGTTGTGGGGACTGAGACACCGTGTTAAATAACTTTCCCAGTGACAAAGCTATGGGCAGAATTTCGACACAGGGGGCCTTGCACCAACGTCTGCACTTGAATTAACCCCAGACCGCAGCACCTCTCCAATTTGGCTTTTGATTTTTCACAAGAGTGAACATGAAATCGTTTGTCGGAGGTTGCACTGCTAGTTAGAGGCGACCCATCTTTACAGTCCGACCCATAGTTGTGTACACGGAGAAGACGAGCATCTTATCTTAGGAATTATCAATTAGGTGATGCCTCATGAAATAGAGTCGTTTGAGACATTTCCTTTGCCGACAACTTAACTGGAACACACGTCTTGGCAAAAAGCAAGACCCCAGAGCCCACTGATATGTCTGCACGACAAAACCGGCCCCAGCACGGGAGCTTGCACCGACGGACCGACGCTGCAGCGCTCAGACCTCACTCAAGACACACCCACCCCTCCGCGGCGGGGCTTTGACTCCGCCCTCCACATGTCGGCGTGACTGGATCTGGCCAATCAGAGAAGTTCGTGTCTCTCAGCTCGCTGATTCGCTCCAAGGACAGGCCGCTGAGCCATTCAGAGCTCGGGAGACACAATCTCGAGCCGCCGTGCTGGAGCTGGGGCGAGGGGCTCGCTCTTGGGCTGCCCTTGCTGTTAGGGTACCAGGAGGGACACCCCAGGTGGAAGAGGCTGAGACGAGTGGGGGGTGTTAGACCAGGTCCAGCTGAATCCGAGTGGGAAGTCAGTAGGTCCCTGGACTTTTGAATTATGGAAGCGGTGGGTCCCTCCCACCCACCCTCTGATGCCGTGTGGGTTGGTTTGTGTCACCTGCATGTCCTGCCCCGCTTACTCCCCACTGCCCTGTCTCGCCAGCCCGGCCCCCCACCCTGGCGTGCACTTCTTCCTGCGGTCCCCTCCCCGTTACTTCCTACGTAAACTTTATGTCTAAGCCCAATTTTCACTCTCAAGCCTTCCCTAAACCACCCCCTCCCCAAATAAAACTGTTTCGTGTACTTTTCCTTGATTGAGCTTATCACGATTACTGTTTATTTGGGTGATTATTTGACACATACCCCACCCCTGCCCTACAGACCGTAAGCCCCACGAGGGCTTCGTCTCTCTTGCTGATCACTGTTTCCCAGTGCCTGGCACAAGCGTGGTGCTCAAGAAATGTCTGTGAAATGCGTGCCCTTCCTTGGTGGAAAGGAGGTGGGCAGTAGCACAGATTTGTATGGAATTCACACCATGCAAGACAATATTCCTGAAATTTAAAAAAATTCGCGCTGGTGAGCCGGTGGGAGCTGGCTCCGGCATATTACCGCTTCCAGGGTTCCACAGTGAGCTGTCCTGTTTCTCATCAATGTCCCTCTCTGCAGACACTCAGCTTGTAGTTTCCTTTACTCTGTTACAGCAGATCCCACTCCTCCATCCGCCACTCCAGACTACTGAAGTCATCTGTAGGCTGATGTCAAGTCTCCCATTCTCTTTATACTTGGACTTTAGACCAGACGAGGAAGCAACAGTGGACATCTAGCCAAGATGACCCACCGAGTGACTGCAGCCCCAGCCACCACCTGACTGCAACTGTATGAAAGACCCCAAGCAAGAGCCACCCATCTGAACCCAGTCAAACCACAGAAAATTGAGATAAAATAAAATTTCGTATTAAGGTACTGAGTTTGGGGATGGTTTGTTACACAACCATGGGTAATGGAGCAAGAAAAGAGAAAAAGAATTTAAAGCCTATGGTCAATTCCACACTACTGCAGTTTTTAGTTAGTCCATTGATAAACTTGATAATGCCCATTTGGAGGTTTACAATCAGAGTCTTTGCATATAATAGAAGTGCTCAGCTTGCCTACAGCACGTCATTGGCCATATTCAAGGACTAAATTGATGCCTGTAGAAGAATATGAATCAAGACGCTCAAGTCTAAGACATTTCCCTTTGACATTTTTTTAAAGGAAGGAAAATCATCTTTACTATAGCTTGATAGAAGTTTGTCAGCAGTGTGGCATAACTGAAAACATAAACTTTTGGGGGGTAAATAAATATTCCGTTAATTGTAAAAAAAAAAAAAAAAAGAAAACACAAACTTCTTCAATGATCGTTGAAAAAACAGGGACTTGACTGTCAGTCACTAGGCAGGGGTCTGCATCCTGCCTCCTGCACATTGCAGAAATGACCTCGGACAGATCTCTTCATCTCTCTGAGTTTCAGTTTTCTCATGTGAATGAGAAATTAATATTAGCAGTCGTAAAAGGGGCTGCAGATGAGGAATGACCTTTCCATGGAGTCCATGAGTAAGAGGCCAGCAGAGGAAGCTGTTTTGCAGATGCCTCTCCACCCTCACATCTCTGGTCATCAGGGATGAAAAACAAGGCTTCCACTTTCCCCCAGTGGAAAAAGACGGCAGCTAGTCTGACTGTGGGAGGCAGAAGAGGCCAAGGCCAGGGCACCAGTCAAAGGGTTCTTCGAAATTTTTACCATCGAGTCCTTTCTCTCATCCTCCAGCTTTTCTCCTTTTTCTATTTTCCCCCCAAATGAAAAGAATTTCATTGTCTTTTGTGATTACACCGATATTTACACATTGTAAAAGAATTTAAACAAGCAAGAAGAAAAAATAAGAAAGATATTTGCCATTATCCACGTGGATAGGTGACCACTCTCTACATTTTTTTTTTTAAATCCTATATAAAGATAACCGGTAAGGGGATCTTAACCCTTGACTTGGTGTTGTCAGCACCACGCTCAGCCAGCGAGCAAACCGGCCATCCCTATATAGGATCTGAACCCGTGGCCTTGGTGTTATCAGCACCGCACTCTACCAAGTGAGCCACGGGCCGGCCTACACTCTCTACATTTTTTAGCCTCCCTTTTCCACTTAATTTATCATGGACACGGTCCTATGATGATGGTTTTAGGTCTACGTCATGCCATGGATGAATGAGTGCAGATGTGGGAACCAGCAACCTGGATCCAAATTCCTTCTCCTCTGCTCACCAGCTCTGTGACCTCGAGCAAGTCCCTTAGCCTCTCTGCACCTGTTTCCTCATCAACAAAATGGGAATGATAACAGCATCGACCTCACAGGTTGTCATGATGACCAGGCAACTTATTACCTGGCAAACCTGGACAACCACCTTCTATTAGCCACACTTGTTGTGAGCTATTGTGAGGTGGATGGACCATTACATATATATATATAAATATATATATATATTTTTTTGTCTTTTGTCTTTTGTCTTTTTCCGTGTCTGGCAACGGATCGCAACCCTCAGTGTTGCCCCCGTACCGGACCGGGGACCGGCAACGGGATCGCAACCCTCGGCGTTGCTCCCGTCCCTCGCTCAGCAAGTGAGCGGGAACCGGTCCATATGTGGGCTCCGAACCCTCGGGTGGGAGCGCCGCCGCGCTTCCCAAGTGGCGCACTATCCAGTGCACCACCGGGCCGGCCCACATTATATATTTTTTTAACCAACCTTAATTCTGGGCCCTTTTTACTATTATATAACATAACCCTGTCTTTGCACTTTTGCCCAGTTATTGTCTCACCTTAAATTTTGAGAAGTAAGCTTGTTTGGTCACATTTTGTTCCCCAGAAATTTTGTACCAATTTACATTTTCACCAGAAGGGTGGAAGAGTGTCTATGTCTCTTCTTCCTCACCAACACCAGGCAATGTCCATTTTTTAACTTGTTGGAGTGGGTGCTCAATGTTTCCTGGGCTTTTAAAATTATTTGTCCAAATCAAGCTGCCAGTAGCTATCCTGGCCACCTCGCTAACTGACTTCATCTCCACTCATTCCCTCAACAAATACTGATTGAGTGCTTACCTCATGCCAGGCCCAGTGCCAAGAGCTGGGGCTACAGCAGGGAATGACAAAGCACATACCTCATAAGGTGACCACAGGAGATGAGCCACTGCATGCTTAGAGTTTAGTAAAGTCCTGCTTTCCCACAGCAATAAACTATGCTATACAAGGATACTTTAAAAAGCTCATAGGGACTGGCCAGTTAGCTCAGTTGGTTAGAGCACGGTGTTATAACACCAAGGTCAAGGGTTTGGATCCCTCCACCACCCAGCTGCCAAAAATATTTAAAAAAAGAAAAAGAAAACAGTTCATGGAAAGATTTCTATTATCTTTTTTTTTTTTTTTTCCCTTTTTGTCTTTTTTCGTGGCCAGCAACGGATCGCAACCCTCAGTGTCGCGCCTGTACCG
>NW_007735065.1:21050-23535 GCF_000696425.1 Galeopterus variegatus
GGCAACGGATCGCAACCCTCAGTGTCGCGCCCGTACCAGACCGGGACCGGCAACGGGATCGCAACCCTCAGTGTTGCTCCCGCACCTCGCTCAGCCAGTGAGCGGCCGGTCTGTATGTGGGATCCGAATACCCACCCAGCTGTCTCTCACTTGCACAGATGTGACTCAATATTCACACAGTTATCTCACACACACTCGGGTCTCTCCTATCTGGATGTTTCAGGCATTCAAATGCCCACCCTCAGAGGACTAACTCATTCAGATTGGGATTACATACCACTTTTTTCAGGAACACACATACCTCTTACCTAAAACATTGCTTCTTGCCTAAAGCCATGTAATTCTGTCACACATCACTCTTAAGTCCAATGTGTAACAGAATGAAGTCCTCTTGTTCTCCCAAAATAGTGTAGAGTCTTTGAAAGTCTTTTGATTTAGTCATCAAAAAAGACAGTAAATTTGATGAATTTACTGTCATCAAAAAAACACAGACTGAGAGAACATAATTACAACACATATATCTGACAAAGAACATATATCCAGAATATATGAAGAACTCTTAAAAATCGATAGTAAGGTCTGGCCGGTAAGCTCACTTGGTAGAACGTGGTGCTGATAACACCAGGGTCAAGGGTTCACATCTCCATACCAGCCAACCACACACACACACGAAATTAATATTAAGGTTCAATTCACACCCATAGGTTTGTGAGAAATGCCCTCACCTGTCCAATGCCAAAGGATGAACACGGAGACATGAGGTACAGTGAAGCGAGACTTTAATGGCGGTCTTGCAAGATTGGGTGTCTGATGGGCAGGCAAGCCTAAAATGCTTACATCAAGCAATTTATTCCCTAGCACACAAGTCCCTCCCCCAGTTCCTCATTGGCTGAGCGCTATGGGATGTACGATTTTCCCGAACATCACCTAGGTTTCATTATTTCCTTATAAGGTATTTATTGTTCACTTCCTGCTGACAGAAAGGGATGGACTCAAAACAAGCCTGCAAAAAAGGCCCACCAAAAAGTCCTGACCAGGGAGAAGAAGCAGGAAATGAAAAGAATGAAGGCTGGTGACCAGCCACCATCTGGAGAAGTTACTTTTCTTAGGTGATGTGCTGTTTCAGTGACTTTCCAGGACGTGCATTCTCTGGGGTTGTCATACCTATAAGCTGGTTAAGCAGCTTTTGTTAGGCTATTCTTGAAAATGAATCACTTAAGCTATTTTCTTACAGGTTGGTCATAATAATAATAAAAAAAGCAGAAAATAACAATGTTGGCGAGGATGTGGAGAAACCAGAACCCTTGAGCATTGTAAGTGGGAACGTAAGATGGGGCAGCTGCTGTGCTGTTGTGGGAAACAGTCTGGCGGCTGCTCAGAACATTAAACAGAGTCCTCACATATATGACTCATCAATTCCACTCCTAGGTGTGTACACAAAAGAATTGAAAAGAGATGCCTTAACAAATACTTGTACAGGAATGTTCATAGCAGCATCACTCACAATAGCCAAAAGTTGGCAACAGCCCAAATGTCCACCAACAGATGAATAGGTAACAGATTGTGGTGGATCCATACACCAGAATGTTACTCACACATAAGAAGGAATGAAACACTGACACATGCTACAACATGGGTAAACCTCAGCAATGTGATGCTGAGTGAAAGAAGCTAGTCACAATTGTATGATATTGCATGATTCCATTTATATGAAATATCCAGAATATGCAAATCCTTAGAGACAGAAAGCAGATCAGTCGTCACCAGGGGCTTAGGGGAGGGGAGAACGGAAGTGACTAATAATGGGCACAGGGTTTTCTTTTGGGGATGATGAAAATACCTCGAAAGAGAGAGGCAGTGGTTGCACGACACTGTGAATGTACTAAATGCCACTGAATTGTATGCTTCAAAATGGGTAACGATTAAATAAACATTATTTGAATTTCACCTAAAAATTCAAGAGTAAGAAAACAAAATAGTCCAATTTTCAAAGTAGGCAAAAAATTTAAACAGAGGCTTAACAAAAGCAGGTATATGAGGCCAAAACAAACAAACAAACAAGGCACAAAAAGATGCTCAATATTATTCATCTTCAGAGAAATATAAATCAAAGCCACAATGCTATACCACTAAACATGCACCAAAATGACTGAAAATAAGACTGACAATATTTTTGGTGAGGATGTGGAGGAACAGGAACTCTCAATATACTGCTGGTGGGAATCCAAAATGGAACAGCCACTTGGAAAATAGTTTTTGCAGTTTCTTATAAAGTTAAACATACACTTACCATAAAATCTAGCAATCCCTCCTCTAGGTGTTTACTCAAGAGAAATAAAAACAAATGTCCATCAAAAAGCTTTGTCCAGGGGGCCAGCCCGTGGCTCACTCGGGACAGTGCGGTGCTGATAACACCAAGGCCAAGGGTTCAGATCCCATATAGGGATGGCCGGTTGGCTCACTGGCTGAGTGTGGTGCTGACAAC
>NW_007735065.1:24328-25545 GCF_000696425.1 Galeopterus variegatus
AAAAAAAAAAAGCTTTGTCCAGTACTTGAATATTCATAGCAGCTCTATAAATAGTCTCCAAAAACTGGAAACAACCCAGATGTCCCTCAGGTCGGAAATGGAGAAACAAATTATGATATATTCCTAAAATGGAATTGTGCTCATGGATGGCTCTCAAAAACATTGTGTGAGTGAAAGAAGACAGACAAGTAAGACTACACATCAAAAGCCTGCCTGGCCCGAGGAACAGGTCACCTGTCCTTGCTACTATGGACTTGCCTGTCCCACTTCCCGTCCCTGGGGCCTGTGCTCCAGCTCCCACCCGCACCTGCAGGGCTCTGCAGGCTGCTCTTGTGGCTGGGCCTACGCTCCCCCTCCCTTCTCTGCTCCAGCTGAGGCTGCCTCTGGGAAGCTCCCCCTCCCACACACTTCCCTGCACATGACTTTCACTTCTCTTCCAGCATTTAGAGGTATAACCTACTGCCCAGGCCACCCCTGGCAAGGCCTGGGGAAGCCAACTCAGACGAAGCCAGTCACAGCTGAGGAGAGGCTGCAGGTGAAGAAGTAAGCTGGAGGCAGGGAGGCACAGTGCAATCAGTGCCTTATGGGCCCACTGTCCTGTAGGAGGGTGAGGGCAGGGGCCTGGGCCTGGGAGGAGAGTGAGGAAAGAGGTATGGAGTCAGGAGGAGGGGGAGAAGACAGGCATGGGCCTTGGCGTTTGGGCTCAGAACAGCCACAACACAGGGTCCATGTGGTTCAGCCTTTGAGTCTGAGGAGACTGGGATGGTGTATGAGAACATCGCTGTTGTACAACAGAAAACAAATTGAGTGGCTTACATGAGACAAATTTACTGCTCTCTCTCATGTACGACAGCTCCACAAAGTCTCAGGGACTTGGGATCTTATTAGCTCACCATTCCACCATCCCTACAGATTAGCCACCATCCCTAGAGATTAGGCCTCATCCTCGTGATTCAAAATGGCTGCCTGAGCTCCAGCCATTACACCTGTATTCCAGGCCAGCTGTGGGAGGACAAGTCCAAAGAAGAGCCTCTTTCTTTTAAAGAGATTCCTGGCAGTCGCAACCCGTCTACTTACATCTCATTGGTCAAAATTTAGTCCCATGGCCACACCTAGAAGCAGAGGAGGCTGGGAAATGAAGTCTTTTGCTGAGTTCAGTGCTACCCCCAGAGAGGAGTGTAGGTGATAATTCTTTTTTTTTTTTTTTTTTTTTTTTT
>NW_007735065.1:26693-28754 GCF_000696425.1 Galeopterus variegatus
TGGTTCACTCAAGTTGTGATTGACTGTGGTTTCTACACAATTAGCTTTTGCCTTGCTTCATGAGGAATTCCTGCGAACTGAGAAAATCTAAGCCACATGTTCTCCACTGCCCTGAAAATTTTTAAGCGCTGGGTGTAACAGTGAAGCACTGAGTATAGTGTTACATTTTGTGGGCATTTAATTAAACACTTATGAATTTTGATGTTGCAGGTTTTAAAAAAAAATTTGGATGTAATAAAATTTTTTTAGGTCTCAAATATAAATGAAGGCCCTTGAAACAATCATAAGCCGTGGGCTTGGGGCCTAAAGAGCTTGCCAAATAAAGCAGAGCTTTTCCTGGAAGCCAGGGGTACAGGCCCTGCAGAGGCTCCTTTATCTACAAAACACAGTGAGGCTGTCCCACAGAAGGAAGCAGCTCGGCCCTGCTCAACAGCAAGGTGGAGCAGGGCAGATGCAGAGGCTGCAAGAAACAGGCTTCATTTCAGCCTCAGGAAGCTGGCAGAGCTGCCCACAGAAAGCTTGTCCTGTCTAGGGAGACACCACTGTGGATGGCAATAAATATTTCTCTTGGTCAGGATAGGCTGGGCTCTGCTGCAGCAACAAATGAGCCCCAAATCATTGTTGGCTCACGCCAAGAAAAAAATTACCTCTTATACTGAGTCCATGATGTCAGCAGGGAGCTCTGACCCATGACACCCACATTCGGTGCCCCAGCTGCGAGGAGCAGCCCCTAAGTTGGACACTGCCCTTCTCACAGCAGAGGGAAAAGAGAACTTTGCTACTAGTGCACCAACCTTAAGGCTTCTGCTGGGAAGTGACACATGTCACTTCTGTTCACATCTGACAACAATTCGCTCCTTGACCAAACTTTCCCCGGCTTCTCTGAGCTCTGTCAATGAGGCCTCGACATTTGAACATCTGTGTTTGTCTCCACACAGTCCAATTTAGCAAGAATTCTGCTAATCGGTTTAGCCAGAACTCCCCATCTTGATATGTGATCACTTTCAATATCTGATCAGGTTCCTCAGCCTCCACTATCCCCCAGGTGATGTCTGGTCACCCTGGCCTGTCTTCAATGAGAGTCCTGTTAGGTCAATTTAGCCAGACTCCCCCTGACCCCTGCTGTTTCCTCTTAGTACTTTTCCATCCACCAATCCCAACCCTGGTCCTTGGATATAAATTCCCACTTTTCCTTGTTGTATTTGGAGTTGAGCCCAACCTCTCTTCCCACTTCAAGACCCCATTGTAATGGTTCCCATGTGTGTGGCAATGGCCCCCCTTCTGCCTTACCATGCTCTAACAAGTCTCAGAATGAATCTTTTTTTTTTTTNAGTCTCAGGGACTTGGGATCTTATTAGCTCACCATTCCACCATCCCTACAGATTAGCCACCGTCCCTAGAGATTAGGCCTCATCCTCGTGATTCAAAATGGCTGCCTGAGCTCCAGCCATTACATCTGTATTCCAGGCCAGCTGTGGGAGGACAAGTCCAAAGAAGAGCCTCTTTCTTTTAAAGAGATTCCTGGCAGTCGCAACCCTTCTACTTACATCTCATTGGTCAAAATTTAGTCCCATGGCCACACCTAGAAGCAGAGGAGGCTGGGAAATGAAGTCTTTTGCTGAGTTCATTGCTACCCCCAGAGAGGAGTGTAGGTGATAATTCTTTTTTTTTTTTTGTGGCTGCCTGTATGGGGATCTGACCCTTTGACCTTGGTGTCGTAAAACTTGTGCTCTAACCAACCGAGCTAACCGGCCAGCTCCTCAGCAGCAATTCTCAAACTCAAGTGGTATCATAATCAGAAGGATTGTTAAAATACGGAGTGCTGGGCCCAGTGCCAGAGCTGCTGATTCAGTAGGGCTGGAGCGGAACCAGAATCTGCATTTCTAAGAAGTTCCCAGGGCATGCTGCTGCTGTCGTGAGCTCACGCTTTGAGAACCAGTCTCAGCTCTCTGTTTCTAAGGATAAAGGAGAGAGTGTAGGTTGGGGAGCTACTGGCCATCTCCACCACAGTCAGGGAGGGGACCCCAACCATGTCCCATAAAGACCCACAAATATCCTAAG
>NW_007735065.1:30599-31736 GCF_000696425.1 Galeopterus variegatus
CCCAACCCTGGTCCTTGGATATAAATTCCCACTTTTCCTTGTTGTATTTGGAGTTGAGCCCAACCTCTCTTCCCACTTCAAGACCCCATTGTAATGGTTCCCATGTGTGTGGCAATGGCCCCCCTTCTGCCTTACCATGCTCTAACAAGTCTCAGAATGAATCTTTTTTTTTTTTCTTGAACACATGCATAGGTCAGAGGAAGTCACAGGTGCTGCTATATCAGAATACTACAGACTGGGTAATTTACAATGAACAGAAATTTACTGGCTCACGGTTCTGGAGACTGGGAGTCCAAGATCAAGGGGCCAGCATTAGGAGAGGGCCTTCTTGCTGCATCACCCCATGGCAGAAGGGTGAAGAGAGGGTGAGAGAGAGAGTCAGATGGGGCCAAACTTGTCCTTTTATAAAGAACCCACTCCCTTGATAACGGCTTTAACCCATTCATGACAGCAGAGCCTCATGACGTAATCATCTCTTAAAGGTCCAACCTCTCAACGTGATTGCATTGGGGATTACATTTCCAATGCACGAATTTTGGAGGACACATTCAAACCATGGCACATGACCAAGCCTGATGTGTTGTTGTTGTTGCTTTGTTTTGTTTTGTCGATGACTGGCTGGCACAGGGATCCGAACTGAGCCTGATGTTAATGGAACAGGGAGGCTAGTCCTCCAGAAAGTGACAGTGTACACTCTGATAACAATGCAATCCTCCACCGCTGTCCTCTAAGTCCCGCCGAAGTCAGCTGTCTTGTTCATTATTCTCAGAGTGACCACATATTGAAAAAAGAGGAGGCGAGTCGCTTGCCTGAGGTACAGAGTCAAAAATTGACAGATCCGGGAAGTACAGAGTCCCTTTTCCCTAACTGTCTTTTATTTTATTTATTTATTTATTTATTTATTTATTTATTTATTTATTTATTTATTTATTTATTTATTTATTTATTTATTTATTTATTTATTTATTTATTTATTTATTTATTTATTTATTTATTTATTTATTTATTTAGGAGCGCCGCCACACTCCCAAGCGCCGCACTCTACCGAGTGCGCCACCGGGCCGGCCCTTTATTTATTTTTTTTAAAGATGACCGGTAAGGGGATCTTAACCTTTGGCTTGGTGTTGTCAGCACCAC
>NW_007735065.1:32804-33392 GCF_000696425.1 Galeopterus variegatus
GGCATGAATCTTGATTAGTTCCTCTTGTAAAAATCATTTTTACTATGTCATTTATCTGCCAAGGAAACTACAATGACTTCCAACTTACACCCTTTGAGATCTACTTGGAGCTCATCCTTCCCTGTTCTGTACTAAAAGGCATTGCTGGGCTGGCCAGTTAGCTCACTTGGGAGAGTGTGGTGCTGAGAATACCAAGGTCAAGGGCCTGACCCAGCCAGCTGCCAAAAAAGAAAGGCAATGGCGATTTCCCTTGGGATACAAAAAACTGGGATAATATTGAGAGGGAGAAAATGGGACTTATGGAAGCAAACAGCAACAGCCTTACCTGTGATATACTCCTCTTGAGGTCCCTCCTGTGGCCTCCTATAGTTAAAAACAATGCCTGGCTCAACAATATGTGTTTCCTCGTGGGCACACAGTTAAATTACATTTCCCAGTTTCCTTGCAGTGAAGTCGGGGCCATGTGACTATGTTCGGGACCATAGAATGTGAGCAGAAGTGATATAGACCACCTGGAAGCTTGGCCTGTAAAAGTCTCCCATGCACAATCTTTATTGGATCCTTATTTTTAAACATAGCTCTAAAGAA
>NW_007735065.1:34127-36502 GCF_000696425.1 Galeopterus variegatus
AGCAGTGGGTTTGGGGTTAGGCCTGATGGTCAAACTCATGACGTTCAGGTTGCTCCTGCAGTACGGGTGCACTTGACAGGGTGTGGGACAGGATGCATGCAGCAGCTTCATGGAGAACTTGGGCCCACACATGGCTGCCAACATCCTCAATCGCTGCACGTGGGGCATATTCTAGTTGCAGATAACATCAGGATAGAGAAGCCAATGGGTCTGGGGCCCCTCAACCTAAAACCCCTACTAGTCAGTAGCACCGTAAAGATAAGTGGCTGCTTCCCATTCCTCAGTAGAACGACAGTCGATAACTCACAGGTTACACCATGACTAACCCTGACAGCCACGTGCAGCAGGGCAAGGAGCATTCCTGGGTCAGTTTAACAGCACACAGGCTCAGCAGGAACCCCACCCCAATTCAGAGCAAAAATCAAATCTTTGGGCTGGAGGAGGGACTCACAGGCCAGCTGCAACAGCTTACCCTCCAGACATGATGTCTGCAACTTCTTTTGAAAGTGGTTTAACCAAAAAGTGAAGTCAGGGCTGACTCGGGAGAGTGCGGTGCTGATAACACCAAGGCCCCGGGTTCGGATCCCATATACAGATGGCCGGTTCGCTCACTGGCTGAGCGTGGTGCTGACAACACCAAGTCAAGGGTTAAGATCCCCTTACCGGTCATCTTAAAAAAAAAAAAAAAAGTGAAGTCAACAATGCCAATGACTGTTGAATCTAAGAAGCAGGAAAGTGAATGTTTCTCAACTATTCTTCCAATATATATTTTTTTTTTTTTGGTGGCTAGCCAGTATGGGGATCTGAACACTTGACCTTGGTGTTATCAACACTGTGCTCTAACCAAATGAGCTAACAGGCCAGCCCTTTCCATCACTTCTATGTTTGAAATTTTTTATTACACGAAATTGAAAAAAAAAAAAACTAAAATGGAGGAATTCACCTCTTGCTTTGATTTCCTATGTTGTTTACTGATCAGTTCATTCTGCCTGTTTAAATCACAATACAAATCCCTCTTGTTTTAAGCAGCTCCCCTGATCTCCTGACTATAGGATCCTTCTCTCTCTCTAGTCCCAGTGCTCATTCTTCTGTAAGCACATGCCATCAGATTCTCTCTGGGGCCTTCCTTCAGTTGCAGGAAACAGAAGAAAACCAACACAAATCACCTTAAGGAAGAAGAAAGAGAAAGAGGAGGAGGAAGAGGAGGAGGAGGAGGAGGAGGAGGAGGAAGAAAGAAGGAAAACTTTTTTTGCATAACCAAATATCCTGGATTCAGTTTCAGGAAAGTAGTGATCTGAAGATCAAAGGATGAGATCAGGCTCCCATTTCTCTCTCTCCATCCTTGATTATTCTTCTTCAGCATTGCTTCCATTTGTAGACTGGTCATTAGGTGGTGGCCAGAAGCTTCTGGAGCTGTGTTTCTCCAGATGGACCTTGGGCAGCTTTTGTCCTAGCCTTCCCAGCAAAAGTTCCAAGGCTCACTGTGATTGGACAGGCTTAGTCACATGCCCACCCCTGAACCAATCACTCAAGCCAGGGAATGTCAGCACTGATTGGCCTGTTCTGAGTCATATGCTCCACATCTGGATCTGGGGTGGAGTCAGCCTGGGCAGAGACCCTGGGCCAAGGAGAGGGATCTTGGTGTGGCTGAATTCTGGAGGGTGGGATTTGGGGCAGTTGTGAGAAATGACAACCAGACATTCAGGAGAACATTCAGGTCTTAGTTGGTTCTCAGGGCTGTTTTGTACTCTAAATCCCCAAAGTGATTTTTTGGACACTGAAAGGGCTTGGCTGGTTGGCTGGATTTAGTCTGTAGCTGAATGTATAACTTAACCTGCTTCCCTCACACTCAGCCCAACTGGTGTCAGGAGACAGCACTGGTCAGGTGTTGTAGTTCACAGAGTAACCACCAGGTGGAGATGAAGAAATAAGAAACCAATCATCATCCTTGGCACTTTTTACAACTTTTTAGCACAGTGTAATACATACCTGAAAAAGCAAATCTTAAGTGTTTAATTCAATGAGTTCTCATGAAGTGAACATTTAGCCATTAATGTAGGTATGACATTTTTTTTTAACATCCAGGAATTTTTGAGAAAACAAACAAAACAGACAGACCATTAGCAAGGCTAACTAAAGAGAAGAAGAGATAAGACCCAACTAACAAAAATTAGAAATGAAAGAGTAGGCATCACAACTGATACCACTGAAATACAAAGAATCATTAGAGACTATTATAAACAACTATATGCCAACAAATTTGAAAATTTGGAGGAAATGGATAAATTTCAGGACACATACAAATTGCCAAGACTGAACCAAGAAAACAGAAAATCTGAACAGACCAGTAACAAGCAACAAGATTGAAGCAGTAA
>NW_007735065.1:37459-38825 GCF_000696425.1 Galeopterus variegatus
GGGATTCACCCCAGGTATGGAAGGATGGTTCAACACATGCAAATAAATAAATGTGATACACCACATCAACAAAATCAAGGACAAAAACCATATGATTATCTCAGAAGCAAAAAAGCATTTGACAAAACTCAACATCACTTCATGCTAAAGACTCTTAGCAAATTAGGTATAGAAGAAAAGTATCTCAACACAATAAAAGCCATATATCACAAATCCACTGTAAAAAAAAAAAAAAAGCTGAAAGCTTTTCCCATAAGAACAGGAAAAAGACAAGGATGCCCACTCTCATCACTCCTATTTAACACAGTATTGAAGGTGTTAACCAAAGCACTCAGGCAAGAGAAAAAAACAAAGGGTACCTAGATTGGAAAAAATGAAGTCAAACCAATCCTGTTATAGATGACATGATCCTATATATAGAAAAACCTAAAGACTTTACCAAACAACAATTAGAGTTGATAAACAATTTCAGTAAAGTTGTAGGATACAAAATCAACACTCAATAATCAGTAGTGTTTTTATACTCCAACAACAAACTAACAGAAAAAGAAATCAAGAAAGCAAGCCCATTTACAATAGTCATCAAAAAAAGAAAAAAGAAAGAAAGAAATACCTAGGAATAAGTTTAACCAAGGAGAAGAAAGATCTCTACAATGAGAACTACAAATCACTGCTAAAAGAAATTAAAGAGGACACAAAAAGGTGGAAATACATTGCATGTCCTTGGATTGGAAAAATTAACATTGTGAAAATGTCCATACTGCCCAAAGCAATCTATAAGTTCAATGCAATCTTCATTAAAATACCAATGACATTCTTCATACAAATAGAAAAAACAATCCTAACATTTATAGGTAACAACAAAAGACTCCAAATAGCCAAAGCAATCCTGAGCAAAAAATGTAAAGCCAGAGGCATAACACTCCCTGACTTCAAACTATACTATAAAGCTATAATAACCAAAACAGCATGGTACTGGCATAAAAACTGACCAATGGAACAGAATAGAGAATCCAGAGATCAACCCACATACTTACAGTTAACTGATCTATTACAAAGGCAACAAGAACAAACATTGAGAAAAAGACTGCCTCTTCAGTAAACGGTGCTGGGAAAATTGGACATCTATATGTAGAATGAAACTAGATCTGCACCTCTCGCCAATACCAAAATCAACTCAAAATGGATTAAAGACTTAAATATAAGAAACTATAAAACTCTTAAGAGAAAACATAGTGGGAACACTTCAGGATGTAGGACTGGGCAAAGATTTTATGAATAAGACCCCAAAAGCACAGGCAACACAAGAAAAAATAAACAGATGGGATTATATCAAACTAAAAAGCTTCTGCACAGCAAAAGAAAC
>NW_007735065.1:39058-40715 GCF_000696425.1 Galeopterus variegatus
TAAGAGAAAACATAGTGGGAACACTTCAGGATGTAGGACTGGGCAAAGATTTTATGAATAAGACCCCAAAAGCACAGGCAACACAAGAAAAAATAAACAGATGGGATTATATCAAACTAAAAAGCTTCTGCACAGCAAAAGAAACAAGAGATAGAAAAGATAACCTACAGAATGGGAGAAAATATTTGCAAATTATGCATCCACCAGGGATTAATATCCTGAAGATACAAAGAACTCAAACAACTCAACAGTAAGAAAACAAGTAACCCAATTGAAAAATGGGCAAAGAAGCTAAACAGATGTTTCTCAAAGGAAGATATACAAATGGCTAACAGACACATGAAAAAATGCTCAACATTACTCAGCATCAGGGAAATGCAAATCAAAACCATACTGAGGTATCATCTCACCCCAGTTAGACTGGCTATTATCAAAAAGTCAGAGAATAACAAATGCTGACAAGGATGTGAAGATAGGAAAACCTTCCTACACTGTTGGTGAGACTGTAAATTAGTGCAGCCTTTATGGCAAACAGTATGGAGTTTCCTCAAACAGCTACACATAGAACTACCATATGATCCAGCAATCCCACCGCTGGGGATATACCCAAAGGAATGGAAATCATCATGTTGAAGGGATATCTGCACTCCTATGTTGATCACAGCTCTATTTACAATCGCCAAGAGCTCGAACCAACCTGAATGTCCATTGACAGATGACTGGATAAGGAAAATGTGGTATATACACTCAATGGAATACTACTCTGCCATAAAAAAAATAAAATTCTGCCATTCTCAGAAACATAGATGAACTTAGAGAAAATTATGTTAAATGAAATAAGCCAGGCACAGAAAGAGAAATAGCACGTCTTCACTCATAAATGGTGATGGAGTTTGGATGTGTTGTCCCCTCCAAAACTCGTGGAAATTTGATCACCAGTGTGGCAGTGTTGGAAACTGATTGAGTCATGGCCGCGGATCCCTCATGAATGGATTAATGCTCTCCCTGGGGGAGGGGGAATTTATGAGTGAGTTCTCACTCTGTTAGTTCCCGCGAGAGCTCGTTGCTTAATAGACCCTTAATAGATCTTGCTTCCTCTTCTTGCCATGTGATCTGCTTGTACCCACTGGCTGCCTGCCGCCTTCCGCCATGAGTAGAAGCAGCCTGAGGTCCGTGCCAGATGCAGCTGTCCCAGAATCTGGAGCCAAATAAACCTCTGTTCTTTATAAATTACCCAGTCTCGGGGCTGGCCCGTGGCTCACTCGGGAGAGAGCGGTGCTAGTAACACCAAGGCCATGGGTTCGGATCCCATATAGGGATGGCCGGTTCGCTCACTGGCTGAGCGTGGTGCTGACAACACCAAGTCAAGGGTTAAGATCCCCTTACCGGTCATCTTTTTAAAAAAATAAAAAAATAAATAAAAATAAATAAAATAAAATAAATTACCCAGTCTCAAGTAATTCTGTTATAGCAACAGAAACGGACTAATACAAGTGGGAACCGAAAGACAGAGAGAGAGCAAGAGAGAGAGAAGGGGAGAGAGAGACAGAGAGACAGAGAGAGAGAGAAAAGAAAGAAAGAATCACAATGATGCACTGAACTCTCAAAAAAAAGAGAATAGGACTGTAATTACTAGAGGTGGGAAAGAGGGAGGGGG
>NW_007735065.1:41287-42583 GCF_000696425.1 Galeopterus variegatus
AGTCAAGGGTTAAGATCCCCTTACCGGTCATCTTTTTAAAAAAATAAAAAAATAAATAAAAATAAATAAAATAAAATAAATTACCCAGTCTCAAGTAATTCTGTTATAGCAACAGAAACGGACTAATACAAGTGGGAACCGAAAGACAGAGAGAGAGCAAGAGAGAGAGAAGGGGAGAGAGAGACAGAGAGACAGAGAGAGAGAGAAAAGAAAGAAAGAATCACAATGATGCACTGAACTCTCAAAAAAAAAGAGAATAGGACTGTAATTACTAGAGGTGGGAAAGAGGGAGGGGGAAGGGTGTTAGCAAGAAATGAGTTAAGGGTTACAAGGATTGATTGCATTTTGTAAACCTGACTATATTAATCATTCTGATTTGATCACCACATTTTGTACACGTGTATTGATATTCAGATCTGCACCCTACAAATGTATACAATCAATTATGTTTCAATAAAAAAAAAAATCCAGAAATCTTTGATGCTCCTTGATTTACAGCTGCATCAGTCCAATCTCTGCTTCCATGGTGACATGGCATTCCTACCCCTTTTTTTTTCTGGCAGCTGCCCGATATGGGGATCCAAACCCTCAACCTTGGTGTTATCAACACCACCGAATGAGCTAATCACTCAGTCCTGTTTTCCCCTTTTGTTTCTGTGTCTCTGCGTCTCTTTTCTCCTTATAAGGACATCTGTCATAATGGATTTAGGGCCCACCCTACCCCAGTATAACCTTATTTTAACTAATTACATCTGCAAAGACACCATTTCCAAATAAGGTCATTCTGAGGTTCCAGGTGGACATGAATTTGGGGGAACGCTGTTCAAGCCAGTGCACTGCTCGACAAGAGCTTGCTGGAAAATGCTTGCCACTTTCCATGCTCTGAGCTGGCGCTCACCCTGGAGCCTGCTGCAGGTTTTGGTGAGACAGCCACTTTGATGAGGGGGTGTGGGAGCTCCAGGAAATCTGTTGGATTGTGTCTGTTGCTCACAATGTTCTCCTGAGTGTTTAATTTGAGTTTTCTCTAGAATCAGCTCCCCCTCAGGTATTTCAGGACCAGCTGTCCATGGAGGGTAAGGCCACGGATATTCCAGCATCCCTCTCCTTTTAACTGTTTAAAATACACAAATAGGGCTGGCTCATGGCTCACTTGGGAGAGTTTGGTGCTGATAATGCCAAGGCCATGGGTTCGGATCCCTATATAGGGATGGGTGGTTAGTTCACTTGGGAGAGCGTGGTGCTGACAATACCAAGTCAAGGGTTAAGATTCCCTTACCGGTCATCTTTAAAAAAAAA
>NW_007735065.1:44139-47748 GCF_000696425.1 Galeopterus variegatus
AAAACACAAATAATGCATGATGGTTTTTTAAAAATATTTTTTAACTTATAAAATGAAGACAAGCACAAAGAAATAGCACAAAGAGAGAACTAGTTGCCACCCTTGGTATCTGATCTCCCCTGATTTTCAGCTGGTCAACTGGTCACCTGGAACAGAGACTACACTTCCCATTTCTCAGCTTCCTTTGCAGCTACGGTGGCCACGTGACTAAATTCTGGCCAATGGGATGAAACAGAAGTGTCACATGACAGTGTCTAGGAAGTTTTCTCAAAAGACAGATCATGGCTGCCCTCTGTCCTTTCTTCCTTCTCCTTCATCCTATGACTTAGAAACAGGATGAGGTGCTGGAATGCCTTTTTGGACTGTGAGGACACAGCCACAACCTAGGGATGGGAGAGAAGAAAGCAAAATAAGTCTGAATTGTAGTTGTCTGTGGAGATACCATAGCAGCCCTGGACTGTCTATATTTAGGTTTTTATGTGCAAGAGATATGAGCTTCTTCCTTGTTTAAACCACTTGCATTATTCTCCTTTGGCTGCTATAACAAATTATAGTGAAGTAGGTGGTTTAAAGCAACAGATGTTTATTACCTCACTGTTCTGGAGGCCAGAAATCTGAAATCATTAACAGTAGGCCAAAATTAAGGTGTCATTAGGGTTGTACTCCCTCTGACTCTGGGCAAGAATCTGCTCCTTGCCTCTTCCAGCTTCTGGTGGCTGCCAGCCTTCCATGGATTGAGGCTGTATCACTCCAGTCTCTGTGTTCTTCACGTTTCTGCTGTCTGTGTGTTAAATCTCCCTCGGCTTCCCTCTTCTGAGGATACATGTGACTGCAGTTAGGACCCACCCAGATAATCCAGGATAATGTCCTCATGACAAGATCCTTAACTTGATTAATAACATTGCAAAGGCCTTTTTCCCCAAAGGTAATAGTTATAGGATCCAGGGGTTAGGGCCTGATGTCTTTGAGTGACATTGTCTAACTACAGTACACCAATGTTATGGATGCCACTATTACACAGTGTTGAATGTTCTGGCAGCATTATTGTGAGAGGAAATGACCTCAATGATTAGTTGGCATAGAAGAACGGACAAATAAATTACGTCATGATATCATGAGATCCTATACAGTAGTGGAAACGGGTAAACTACTGCTACATTTATTAACATGGATAAATCAGTTATAGTTTTTTGGCAGCTGGCTGGCATGGGGATCTGAACCCTTAGCCTTGCTGTTAAAGGCAGTATACTCTAAACAACTGAGCTAACCCGCTAGCCCAAGGATAAATCAATTATGAAAGAAAACATAAAGTATATAGTGAGCTCTGTGCTGGGGATTCAGAATCAAGAGGTGAATTGGACCCAGCCCTTTCCTGTAGGAGTCCCCAGTCCAGTGAGGGAAGCAGATGAAGAACTAATCACAGCAGCACAGCGTGTACACAGCAGCAGTACGTCCAGAGACCTCCGATGGTGCTGGGGAAGGAGTCACCCCCACCTGGGAGGTCAAGGAGGGCTTCCCTGTGAAGGATATTGAAGGATAACTAGATTCTCACCAGCTGGACATAGGGGAAGGACATTCAAGGTGGAGGAAGGCCACGTGCAAAGGCTGAGATGACTAAGGGAAGGGAAGGGGTTGCAGTCGGGGTACTGCCAGGCTTGGGCAACAGAAATCCTAGCACTGGAGGGGATTTTGTGGCTCAAAGGAGGTGGGTTTCAGAAGTGGGTTGGTCAGACTCTGCTGTTCTCTCAGCTTTGCTTCCTCCTGGACCGTCAGCAGTAACCTGGGCAACAAGGTCTTCCCCACAACCAGGGACAACGGTCCTGAGCTTTGCACTGCGTGGATCACCTCCACTCACACCTGTGTGCCAGCTCTTCTCCGTGTGCCATCCATGTCCCTTCCCCCACCCTATGCCATCAGTCTCCACCTTTATCTGCATTCTGTGCCTTGATAACTACATAGGTAAATATAGAAGCCATTCCTTTTGCATTTTTGGTTTGTAACTCTTTTTCCTATCTGTTTCAAAAGAAAACTGCATGGACCGGCCCGGTGGCGCACTGGATAGTGCGCTGCTTGGGAAGCGCGGCAGCGCTCCCGTCTGAGGGTTCGGATCCCACATACGGACCGGTTCCCGCTCACTGGCTGAGTGGGGCACGGGAGCAACACCGAGGGTTGCAATCCCGTTGCCGGTCCCCGGTCCGGTACGGGGGCAACACTGAGGGTTGCGATCCATTGCCGGACACAGAAAAAAGACAAAAGACAAAAAAAAAAAGAAAACTGCATAAAGCTGTGAAAGTTACCAGTATCGGGCCGGCCTGGTGGCGCACTGGAGAGTGCGCTGCTTGGGAGTGTGGCGGCGCTCCCGCCAAGGGTTCGGATCCCATGTGGAGACCGGTTCCTGCTCACTGGCTGAGCGCGGTGCAGGCGCGACACTGACGGTTGCGATCCCGTTGCTGGTCAGTAAAAAAGACAAAAAGGAAAAAAAAAAAAAAAGAAAGTTACCAGTATCAAAATGGAGTCACTTGTGTTAAAAACCAAGACCGATGGAGTCAGGAAGGGCCATGAAGGGAGGGAGAGTTCTCACACAGGTATGCCTGATAACAAGAACTATCACAAAAGATTGTAAAAACCACAACATTACACACACACACACACAAGAAAAAATACTTCTGCAAAGACATCTGCCCAGCAACCATCTCTCCAACTTCAGACTGGTGCCACCTTGTAGCCAAGGATAATTATCTAAAAACGAGTACATAAACCTCATTTTTCCTTTAAAAACCTTTGTCTTCCTTTACCTTCCTGAATATGCATATAGTTTTCTCTGGCACGCATATTCTCATTGCAATGCCCATTCCCAAATAAATACCATTTTCTTTTAGAGAGCCTCTCTCTCTGTCTGCTATTTAGGTTGACAAAAAGATAGATAATGCTATTTTGATGGGCACACAATGTATAAAGATATAATTTATGACAATAACAGCACAAAGAAGGACTGGAGCTACACAGGAGCAAAGTTTTGCTGTACTAGTGACACGAGCATTAGTCTTGAAATGATGCTAAGTGAAAGAAGACAGATGCAAAAGACCACATATTTTATAATTCCATTTATATGTGATGGAGTTTGGATGTGTTGTCCCCTACAAAACTCATGTGGAAATTTGATCTCCAATGTGGCAGTGTTGGAAACTGAGTCTTGGGGGCGGATCCCTCATGAATGGATTAATGCTCTCCCTGGGGGAGGGGGGTTTAATGAGTGAGTTCTCCCTTTATTAGTTCCCACGAGAGCTGGTTGTTTATAGGACCCTGGCACCTCCTCTCTCTCTCTGCTTCCTCTCGCCATGTGATCTGCTTATACCCGCCAGCTGCTGCCACTTTTCCTTTATGAGTAGAAGCAGCCTGAGGTCCATGTCAGATGCAGCTGTCCCAGAACTGTGAGCCAAATAAACCTCTTTTCCTTATAAATTACCCAGTCTTGGGTACTCTGTTATAGCAACACAAAACAGACTAAAACAATATGAAATGTCCAAAATGGGCAAATTCATATAAACAGAAAGTAGATGAGTGGTTGCCACAGGCAGGGGTGGGAGGTATAGGGAGGAAACGGGTGTG
>NW_007735065.1:47801-50078 GCF_000696425.1 Galeopterus variegatus
ATAGGACCCTGGCACCTCCTCTCTCTCTCTGCTTCCTCTCGCCATGTGATCTGCTTATACCTGCCAGCTGCTGCCACTTTTCCTTTATGAGTAGAAGCAGCGTGAGGTCCATGCCAGATGCAGCTGTCCCAGAACTGTGAGCCAAATAAACCTCTTTTCCTTATAAATTACCCAGTCTTGGGTATTCTGTTATAGCAACACAAAACAGACTAAAACAATATGAAATGTCCAAAATGGGCAAATTCATATAAACAGAAAGTAGATGAGTGGTTGCCACAGGCAGGGGTGGGAGGTATAGGGAGGAAACGGGTGTGGTTACTAACAACTATGGGAGGGACAAAAATGCTCTGAAATCAGATCATGGTGATGATATCACAACCTTGTGAATGTACTAAAAGCCACTGAATTATGTACTTTAAAACAGTGAGTTTTATGACATGTGAATTGTATCTGAATTAGAAAAAGATCCTACCATCCCATGTGTAGTAATAGGAATGTACTCAGATATAAGTAACAGCAAAAAAAACACCACAACCAAACACTCAGAGTGGCTTCAACACCCTCAATAATAATAAAGTAATGTTTACCGATACGTACTGAGTGCCTACCGTGTTCTAGGCAATTTTAAATAGGGGAGGTCAAGGGAGGTCTCATCGAGAGTGTTCACTTTGAACACAGACTTGACAAAGGTGAGAACCATGTGGCTACCTGGGGAAGAATGTTCCAAGCAGAGGGAGCGGCCAGTGTGAAGGAGAGTGCCCGCTGTGTTTGTGGAATACAGAAGAAATCAAAGAACAGGAGATATTTAAGGGAACGTGACTCAGTCTCCTCCTCTTTGCTGGGGCTCTCACCAGTCCTACAGGTGATGTATCCCAGTCATTGTTATCTGAGCACATTTCTTAGAGCAATGTCTCAGGATCAAGTGGTAGTTCAGATTCCGATGCTAAAGATCTAGCATGGGCCCTGATCATCGGAACTTCTAATATTCTCCAGGTAATGCAGATGCTGCCAGTCCTAAGACCACACTTCCTGCAGCAAGGCCGTTCTGGTTATCTATTGCTATGCAGCAAATCTTCCCAAAACTTAAGGGCATAAGCCAGGACTTAGTGTCATGGATCTGTGAGGTCACTGGGCTCAGCTGGGTGGTTCTCCCACAGGGTCTCTCCTGCAGTTGCAGACAGATGCCGGCTGGGGCTGCTCACCTTGGCTGACCTATCTGACACCTGGGCTGGAATGGCTGGGACTGATCAGGCCTTGATCTCTCTCTATGCAGCCTTTCCACATGGCTAGCATGGGCTGCCTCAGGGGGTCTGACTTCTGACACTGGCAGCTACCCTTCCCTGGAATGAGTATTTGTCAGACGCGGGAACTGAAAGCTGCAAGTTGAATGCTGAGCCCAGAAATGGGCACTTGATCACTTCTCTGGTATTCTCATAGTCATTGCAGTCACCGGGCCCACCGAGGTTCAAGGGACGATAACATAACTCCTTGATGGGAACAATTTCAAAGGTTCTGGTAGATTCCCCAGGAAGGGCGTGTAGGTACAGTACTCCCTGAGTTCTCACACCTTCACGGCAGTTGAGTCCTTGTCACCTGGTTTTGTTACTCATCTAGTTTATGGGATGTGGCATGCTGTTCTGGTTGCACTTTCTGTTTTCATGGTGAAATTGGGGTGGGGGCATCAAATGCTATACTCCCTCTGCCACCATCATCCAAGACTCTCACCTCTGAGTTTTAATTTGGATCTGTATTTTTTTTTTTTAATTCCTGAAATGACACAGGCCATCACCCTGTTTGTGAGCCACTGGGCTTGTAGAAACTAGGAATGTTCTGGCCAGGTAAGCATCATCATCACCCTTTTGGCTGTGATCTCGGATGACTTGAACTTTCTGAGTTTCTTCATTTTTTTTTTTTTTTTTATAATTACTTTTAACATCTATTAAAATGATCAGATATTTTCTTCTATAATTCCATTTATAGTTATATACTCTATGTGTAATATATATATTTATAAATATACAAATATATATATTTATATATTATGGTGTATATATGTATATGTATTTCATTTCTGGCTCCTGTGGACTTCCTTCTTTTGCTTTTGAACATTTTTTTCTACATGTTTCTAGAGGAGGGATTGACTTTTGGCATCTTCTTTCTGTAGTATAGTGACTAAAAGTCATCTAGTTTATTAGCCTTCGTTTCAATCTACTTCAAATTTTTTCTGAATATGGAGCAAATCAGCAAAATAAAAATAAAGCCTCATATGTATGAGGG
>NW_007735065.1:50096-64145 GCF_000696425.1 Galeopterus variegatus
GAAAAAAAAGTAATAATAAATAAATAAATAAATAAATAAATAAAATGGGTGCTGGAAGACAGAAAAGCAAAACAAAGATTGGGGTGTGGGTAGGATGGTAAGTCAGGCCAATTGTTGCAGAGCTACTGGTAGTATTTGACAAGAGCTGTTCGAGTGTTCTTTTTCCTTTGACCTGAATTTCCTCATCTGGTAATATCATTCCCAAGGGGAAAATATGCAATTTCTCTGAAGGTGTTTTTAACAGCACTACTTACAAGAGGAAGTAATTGGAAGCAAAACAACTGGCTAATAAAAAAACATAAGCTTGATGTTGGTAACACTAAGGTCAACAGGGCTTCAGATCCCCATACTGGCCAGCCACCAAAAAAAAAAAAAAAAAAAAAACTTGAAAAAGCACAGAAAGAGAGCAAGACAGGGACAGAAAATGGAGACATAGGGAGCTTAAAAAATCAATTCCTCCACTGCAGCAACCACCAAGCAGACAACACAAACAGAATCAACTTTTGTTAGAACTCTGGGATCCAGTCAGGAGCTTACTGCAACCAGGGAAGTACTTAATGAAGAAAAGGCTACTAAGTTTCAGTAAGAAAGCATTGTGGTTTTTTCTTTCCTACCTACCAGAGTTCCCCAGCATGGTGGTGGCTGTAGGGATGGCATCCCATGTTGGCACCAAGGGTCAACATGGACTTTGTTGGTGGCTTATTGGTGCCAAGGGTCAACATGGACTTTGTTCTCAGAAAGTGTGCTTGTGGGGCTAGCCAGATAGCTCAGCTGGTTAGAGTGTGGTGTTTTAACACCAAGGTCAAAGGTTCAGATCCTTTACCAACCTGCTACCAAAATACATAAGTAAATAAATAAATCGTGCTTGTACTTTTTGACTCACCTGGGAGTTCCCTTAGGTGCCAGTGGCTTGTCTTTTTTTGGCCCCCTCAGGTTGTATCAGCATTCTAGGCAGCATCTGTTGAAACATTTAAAGACATAGAGTATTCTTAGACATCCGCAGCAAGGGACAGCAGACAGGAAAGCAGCAGACAGACTGAAAAGTCTGAGAAGGAAGAAGCACAAGAGAAAAACTATTCTGGGGAATAAGGACTTTGAAGGGCTGCCACATATACCAGTGAAGTTGGTTAGAGTGTGGTGTTCATAATGCCAAAGTTTGAATCCCCTTACTGGCCAGCCACCAAAAAGCAAACAAACAGACAAAACAAAAACAAAAAACAAACAAAAAAAGTCAGTGATAACACACAGCAAGGAATAGTTTTTGCAAAAATAGTTTGGAAAAGACACCCCAAAAATGAATAGCTTCAGCCCTCAATGTTCAGCAACAGCAAACCCTGGGGAAGATAATCTGAATTCTGGGGTTACCATATTACAATATTCAAAATGTCCAATTTTCAACAAAAGAAAATTCAAAGACTTGCAAAGAAACAAAAAGTAGGACCCATTCACAGGGGAAAAAAAATTAACAGAAATTGTCCCTAGTTGTACTTAGTGGACAAAGACTTTAACTGCCTTAAATATACTCAAAGATCTAAAGGAATCCAGGAGAATGATGAATAAATTAATAGAGAATATTAATTTAAAAAAACATAGAAATTATAAAAAGGAACCAAATAGAAATCCTGGAGTTGAAAAGTACAATCACTGAAATTTAAAAATTCAGCTAGCAGGTGTCAACGGTAGATTTGAACGAGGAGATGAAAGGATCAGCAAACTTACAGATACGACCATTTCAGTTATTCAGTCTGAGGAGCAGACAGAAAGTAACTAGGAAAAGTGAACAGAGCCTAAGGGAACTGCGGGACAGCATCAAATGCACCAATAACTTCATCATGGGAATCCAATAAGGGGAAAAGAGGAAGAAGGATGCAAAATAATATTGGACGAAATAATGGCCAAAAACTTCCCATACTTGATGAAAGCTCAAATCTACACATCCAAGAAGTTCAATTACTTCTAGATATGACGAACCCAAAGAAATTCACTCCAAGAAACATTATAATCAAATGGTCAAAAGCCAAACACAAAGAGAGAATCTTGAAAGCGCAAGAGAGAAATGACTCTTCCCATACAAGGAATCCTCAAAAGAGCAAGATCTATTTCTCGTAAAACACCACAGAGGCCAGAAGGAAGTGGGAAAATATACTTAAAGTATTGGGGGAAGGGCCGAGCCCGTGGCGCGCTCAGGAGAGTGTGGCACTGGGAGCACAGCAGCGCTCTTGCCGCAGGTTTGGATCCTATATAGGGATGACAGGTGCGCTCATAGCACTCACTGGCTGAGCGCGGTGTGGCCAGTCTTAAGAAGGACAAAAAAAAAAAAAGTATTGGGGGAAAAACACCTTTAACCAAGATCTACATCTGGCAAAATTATTCTCAAAAATGAAGGATAAATTAAGACATTCACCGATAAAATATGGAACTCTGGTAAGGATAATTACATAGAGAAATACAAAAAAACAGAATTATTGTATTTTGATTTGTGACTTCTCTTTGTGCATCCCATATTATTTCAAAAACAAATGCCTAAAATATAATTATAAATCCATTCAAAAAGATGTAATGTGTGACAATAACAACATAAAAGGAATGAAACAGCTATATAGAAGCAGTTTTTTCTGTTTGTTTTGGGGTGGTTTTTTTTTTTTTTTGGCAGCTGGCTGGCAACGGAATCCAAACCCATGACCTTGGTGTTGTAAGGCTGCACTCTAACCGACTGAACTAACTGGCCGGCCCTAGAAGCAGAGTTTTTGTATGCTATTAAAGCTAAATTGGTCTCAACTTGAACTAGATTATTATAAATGAAGGATGTTAATTGTAATCCCCAGTGTAACCAATAAGAAAACAGTTAAGACTAAAGATCAGGGGAAAAGGAAGAAAGAAATGACGAAGGCAGCAGAAGCCACAATGAGAGAAAGAAAGGACCACTCTGACCGTTTCAAGCCCCCACCACTTCAAGCCTGGCCCTGGTGAGTACACGGAGCAAGAGCTGGCAAAAGCCACTGCTGTGCCCTTGGTATGAAGTTTGGAGGCAGCAGGGGAGAAGAGGATCTTGGTGGCCCCCAGGCCAGCAAGACCACTATCAGGGTTCCCGTGGACCCACACAGGAGTGAGGGGCCACAGATAACTGAAAAAAGGAGCCACTCAGAGGCTGTTGAGTCATCATAAGGGAACAGCACATGGCCCATCCTATGGGAAGTGTTTAGAGTGCAGGGGATGGGGGGAGACTGACCCACCGGGGAACACTGGGGCACAGTATGGACAGCTGATCTGCCCCCAATCAGCACAGGCCCATTCAGTGTAGACTGGTCAGGAATATAGAAATGCAGGGGGTGCAGTTTACTGAAAAGACTCAGGCCCAGACCAGAGTTTCCACACAACCCAGGTGTACCAGACCTCACAAGACCCTGAAGTGCTTACAAGGTCAACAATTAAAACCTGAGCTGCACAGGGGCCGGCCCGGTGGCGCACTGCTACAGTGCACTGCTTGGGAAGCGTGGCGGCGCTCCCGCCGAGGGTTCAGATCCCACATACAGACCGGCCGCTCACTGGCTGAGCAAGGTGCGGGAGCAACACCGAGGGTTGCGATCCCGTTGCCGGTCCCGGTCCGGTATGGGGGCGACACTGAGGGTTGCAATCCGATGCCAGTCACGAAAAAAGACAAAAAACAAAAACAAAAAAAAACCCCTGAGCTGCACAAAAAGCCTTCCCCAGGGAATCAGCAGCAAAGCAACAATTTAGCTCAACAAGAGGACTCAAGTGCTGGTCCCCATAGGAAGTTCCCCCACTTTAGAAGTAACCAAAAGACAACAAATTAGTTCCAGTGCAGAGTTTAAGTGGTGGGAGTAATGAATAATCCAACACAGAACTGAAAGAATAAAACAAAAAAACCCACAGATCAGAGACAAAGTTCTGATGTTAACTGGTAAAGGTGTAACACCACCAAAGAACACCTATAAAACCTAGAAGGACCAGAAGCCCCTAGGCTCCCAAGCTGGGGTGGGGGAGGTCTGAGGGCTTCAGCCACATCCCCCTGACATCTGCATCCAGCCCAGCAACAACCACCAGGCCACTGCCAGAAGCATACCAGGCTCCCAAGCCAGTAGAAGGGGGCTGAGGGCTTCAGCCACGCCCCCTGACATCCACATGTAGCCCAGCCACAACCAAGCCACTGCTGGAAGCCCCCTGGGCTCCCCTGCGAGAATGGGGGGGTGCCATGGGCCTCAACCACACCCCACTTCCTCCTCTTCCCATCCTACCCCTTTGCCCTTTCCCCTCCCCCCCTCCGCCCAACTGCTCCACAACATCTTAGAATGTAAAAAATAATAATTAACTATTTTTAAAAAACAGTTAAAAAACATACAAAAAAGGAAATAGGAGGAAATAAAAATGGTACACTAAAAAAAAAACCAAACCAAAAAAGTTAGTATTGGAGGAATTGAGACCTCAGAAACATATAAAACATACCCAAATGATAGCAAAATGGCAAAAGTAAGACCTTCTTTATCAGTAATCATTTTAAATGTAAATGGATTAAATTAATCAATTAAAAGACAGAGATTGACAGAATGGGTTTTTTAAAATGATCCAACTATATGGTCTATAAGAGACTCATTTAAGATCCAAAGACACAAATTGGTTGAAAGTAAAAGGATGGAATAAGATATTTTATGCAAATAGTAACTAAGAGACGGCTGAAGTGACTATACAAATGTCAGACAAATGGAATTAAATATAAAAAATTGCTAAAAGAGAAAAAGAAGGATATTATATAATAATGAAAGGATCAATTCACCAAGAAGATATAACAATTATAAACATATATGACCAAATATCAGAGCTAATGAACAAATTCAGCAAAGTTTCAGAGTACAAGATCAACTTGCAAAAATCAGTTTGTTTCTATAAACCACCAACGAACAATTCAAAAATGAAATTAAGTAAACAACTTCATTTACAATAGCATCCAAAAGAATAAAATATCTAGGAACAAATTTACCACAAGGAAATGAAACTTATACAGTGAAAGCTCTAAAATATTGCTGAGAAATTAAAGACCTAAATAAATCATATGACAGCCAATATTCATGGATTGGAAGATGAAATATTGTTAAGATGGTGATACTACAGAAAGAAATCTACAGATTCAATGTAATCCCTATCAAAATTTCAATAGCCTTTCTTGTAGAAACAGAAAAATTAATACTCAAATTCATATGGAATTGCAAGCCCCAAATAGCCAAAACAATCTTTTTTTTTTTTTAAAGATGGCCGGTAAGGGGATCCTAACCCTTGACTTGGTGTTGTCAGCACCACGCTCACCCAGTGAGCTAACCGGCCATCCCTATATGGGATCCGAACCCGGGGCCTTGGTGTTATCAGCACCACACTCTCCCGAGTGAGCCACGGGCCGGCCCAAGCCAAAACAATCTTGAAAAAGAAGAACAAACGTGGAGGACTCACAATTCCCAATTTTAAAACTTAATAAAAGGCTGTGATAACGACAACAGTATGGTACTGGCATAAGGACAGACATATAGACCAATGGAATAGAATTGAAAGTCCGAGTTGAAATCCAAACATCGCCAGCCAATTGATTTGCACAGGGGTGCCAAGACCATTCACTGGGGAAATGAATAGTCTCTTTGTCAAGTAGTTCTCTGATAACTAGATGTGCACATGCAAACAAATTAAATTGAACTCTTCTTCACACCATATAAAAAATTAACTCAAATGGATCAATGACATATATATAAGAGCTAAAACTATAAAACTCTTAGAGGAAAACATAGGGATAAATCTTCATGACCTTGAATTTGACAATGGATTCTTAAATAGGACACCAAAAGCATAAGCAACAAAAGAAAAAATAGATTCGTGGGATTACATCAAAATTAAAAACTTTGTACATCAAAGGACATTATCAATAAAGTGAAAAGACAACCTACAGAATGGGAGAAAATATTTGCAAATCATGTATCTGTCAGGGTCTAGTATCTGGAATATCTAAAGAGCTCTTATAACTCAACAATAAATGGACGAACAACCCAATTAAAAAATGAGCAAAGAAAAAAAAATGAGCAAAGAACTCAAATAGACATTTCTCCAAAGAAGATATGCAAATGGCCCACAAGCACATGAAATAACTCAGCATCATTAATCATTAGGAAAATGCAAGTCAAAACCGACAGGTATGGGCCGGCCTGGTGGCGCACTGCTACAGTGCGCAGCTTGGGAGCGGGCGGCGCTCCCGCCGAGGGTTCGGATCCCACATCCAGACCGGTTCCTGCTCACTGGCTGAGCAAGGTGCGGGTGCAACACCGAGGGTTGCGATCCCGTTGCCAGTCCCGGTCCGGTACGGGCGCGACACTGAGGGTTGCGATCCGTTGCCAGACACGAAAAAAGACAAAAAAAAAAAAAAAAACCGACAGGTATCACTTCACACCCACTGGGATGGTGATTTAAAAGAAAAGAAAAAGAACAAGCATTGGAAAGGATGTGGAGAGACTGGAATCCCTTGTACACTGCTGTTGGGGTGTAAAACGGTGCAGCCACTGTGGTATACAATCGTGTGGCAGTTCCTCAGAAAAGTGAACACAGAGGCACCACATGACCCAGCAATTCCATTCCTAGGCATATGCTAAAAAATTAAAAGGGACTTGAGCAGATACTTGTACACTTGTTCATAACAGCATTATTCACAAAACCCAAAAGTGGAAACAACACAAATGTCCATCAACAAAGGGTGGATAAGCAAAATTGTCTTATCCATACTGTGGAATATTGTTTAGCCTCAAAAATGAATGAAATTCTTTATTATTTTTTTTCTTTTTTCCAGGAATGAAATTCTGATACATGCTAAACATAGCATAATGTTTTCAAGGTTCATCTAAGTGAAGTAAGACAGACACAAAAGGTCAAATATTGTATGATTCCACTTACATGAGGAACTTAGAGGAGTGAAATTCATTCTTATTCTTGCAACTTTTCTGTAAATTTGAAATTATTTACAAATAAAATATTTTTAAAATGGTCAATGTACACCGAGAGTGTTTTAGTTATTTATTTCTTTATTCAGTCTTAGGAGTATGTACAACTCTAAGTGCCAGGCACTGTGTCAGGCACTAAGGTTTCCACTGCACAGACCCAGATCCTGGCCTCAGGGGATGTCATGTCCTAGCAGATGTTAAACAACACACTACACACCTAACTAGTTCACTGGCATTATGGGATGCAGGTGGCTCTTGGTCTGGTTTTCTTCTCAGTGTATTTCTCCCCTCTCAGCTTCTCAAGGAGCCACCCATTTATCCTGTGCTGCTCACGGGCTTTGGGCTGCTGGGTTGAAAGAAGGTGGCACTTGAAAGGAAAGTCTTCCTGCCCTTATAAATATCCTAATGTAATCCACTTAAGGTCATGAGGACGATGAGGATGAGAGTAAAGGGGAGAAGCCAAATCTTCCTTGAGACATGTAGAAGTCACAAGAGACAGAAAATGGTGTATCAGGATTAGACATGTGTTGATGGACACTTAGGTCGACTCTATACCCTGGCTATTGTGAATAATGCTGCAATGAACATGGGAGTGCAGGTAACCCTTCCACAAATTGATATCAACTCCCTTGGATAAATACCCAAAAGTGGGATTGCTCGATCATATGGTAGTTCTATTTTTAGTTTTTTGAGGAACCTCCACACCATTTTCCATATGACTGTACTAACTTACATCGCCAGCAACAGTAGACAAGGGCTCCCTTTTCTCTGCATCCTTCCAACGCTTGTTATCTTTCATCTTTTTGATAAAAGTGATTCTAACCTGAGTGAAGTGATATGAAAACACAAAAGACCCCAAATAGCCAAAATGATCTTGAGAAAAAACAAACAACAGCAACAACAAAACCACACACAAAGCTGGAGGCATCACACTCCCTNAAAACAGACACATCAACCAGTGGAACAGGATAGAAAACCCAGAAATAAACCCATGCATTTATGGTCAATTGATTTTAACCCTATATGAAAGTTGCAAAAATATTACAGAGTTCTGTTGGGCTAATTAATATCTTCTGGAATTAGCAAGTGGTGATGACTGTACAACACTGTGAATGTACTAAATGCCACTAAGTTGTACACTAAATGGTTTAAATGGTCAATTTTATATTATGTGCATTTTACCAAGATAAAAAATATTAGTACAGAGTTCCCATTTACCTTTCTCCCAGTTTTCTCAAATGATAGCACCTTACATAACCACAGTGCAATTATTAAAACAAA
This sequence comes from Galeopterus variegatus, assembly GCF_000696425.1. NCBI lineage: Eukaryota > Metazoa > Chordata > Mammalia > Dermoptera > Cynocephalidae > Galeopterus > Galeopterus variegatus. The sequence goes on from NW_007735065.1 coordinate 58,364, forward strand.
GAAATTAAGATTGGTCCACTACTATTAACTAAAGTATGTACTTTATTGGATTTCCCCAGTTTTTCCACTAAGGTTTATTTTTCTCTGTTCCAATTTCCAATCCAGAATCCAATTCCAGTTCCATTTCCACTAAGTTAACATGTACCCGTCGTCTTCTGCAGTCTGGCAGTTCCTCCATTCTTGCCTGGTCTTACACGACCTTGGCAGTTTTGAAGAGTTCCAGTCCGATATTTTGTAGAATGTCCCTCAACTTGGGTTTGTCTGATGTTTTCTCATGAATTGATTAAGACTATGCATTTTAGGGAAGAATACCAGAAAGGCCATGTGCTTTGCTTGGTGCCTCATATGACATCAATATGTCTTACTTACCATTGCTGATATTAACCTTGGATCACTTGGTTAGGGTAATGTCTGCCACATTTCTCCACTGTAAAGTTACTATTTCCCCTCTGTAAGTATTTATTAATTACATATTTCATATTAAACTGTATTTTATTTTATATAATATTTATATTAAATTGCCTATTTATTAATTATACATTTTATAATAGAGTATACATTTTGAGACTATACAAATATCTGTTTCCCTTTAAAATTTCACCCATTTATGTTAGCATTCATTAGTGGATCTTGCCTGCAGCAAGATTTTCTAATGGTGATTTTTCTATTTCCTTTTTTCCTTCTATATTTACTAATTGGAATTCTTCTGAAAGGAATAGTTGTACCTTGCCCATTTATTTATCTATTACATTATTAATTTATATCAATATAGACTCATGGATATTTATTTTATTCTTCAAGTTCTAATCCAATGCTATCATTATTTATTCTATGGCTCAAATTGTTCCAACTTTGGTCATTGGGAACTCTTTGAGTTTAGCTCCTATCCTTCCAGTGCCCTCAACCTTTTTTTTTTTTTTTAAAGAGGTAAGGGGATCTCAACCCTTGACTTGGTATTGTCAGCACCACGCTCACCCAGTGAGCTAAGTGGCCATCCCTATATGGGATCCGAACCTGTGGCCTTGGTGTTATCAGCACCACACTCTCCTGGGCTGGCCCAGCCCCTGACCTTTTTTTAAAGAGTATTTTATTACTTTTTTTCCCCTTACTTTTTGGCACCACAAGATGTTCCAGGATCACCTCGTGTTTCATTTCTCCCAGGCTTGGAATCAACCGCTTCTTCAAGATCCAAGAATCCAAGATCCGGGTAATAGTTGTGCTCATTGCTACTGGATTGTGCTTCCTCCCGGTGGACAGAGCTTAGAGATATACCTAGGTATACTCCCCTATGGGGACACACACACAGACACACAGTTCTGTATGTCTCTGTACATACTTTTTAAAGCACCATAGGGTTCATTCTAGCCTTCCTCCCTTGTAATTTCCCTCTCCAACAGCAACAAATCTCAGCTCTCACTATCTACAATAAATTTCTTCAGCCCTAGTGAACATCTAAAGTAGTTTCAGAATTGCTAAACTGTGACCCTGTGAGGAACAAATTTACCAGCAGAGTACAATGTTTGTGCACAGCTCTTTTTGCAAACAGTATGCAGTCAAGGCAAGACATTGTTTTCCAGTTTAATTAGGTCAGTTCCTTTCCTCCTCATTTCCGTCAGTGTGGTTCTGTGATTCATTTGTAACACAGTTACATTTGTTCGTCATAGTCTGCATTCTATTTTGAGTTACCTCCACAGCCTCCTTGGTTTTTAAAAAATTTCTATCCAGGGCTGGTGGGTTAGCTCAGTTGGTTAGAGTGTGGTGCTTTTAACACCAACGTCCAAGGTTAGATCCCTGTACTAAGCAGCTGCCAATAAATATATAAACAAACAACAAATAAATAAAAATTTAAAAATAAAATAAAATTTGCATTTATAAAGCTTACTCTTTGTGGTATACAGTCTATGGGTTTTGATAAATGTGTATTAGTCTATTTGGTCTGCAACAACAGAATACCACACACTAGGTGGCTTAAACCCAGAAATTTATTTTTTCACAGTTCTGGAGGCCAGAAGTCCAAGATCAACATGCCATCAGAGTTGGTATCTGGTGAGGACTCTCTTCCTGGTTTGCAGATAGCCAGCTGCCTGTTTACTGTCTCCTCACACGGCCTTTCCTCTGTGCACATGGACAGAGAGCTTCATCTGATAAGGACACCAGACCTGTCAGATTAGGTTTCCACCCTTACGACCTCATTTCACCTTAATTATCCCCTTACAGACCCTACCTACATGGACAGAGAGCTTCATCTGATAAGGACACCAGACCTGTCAGATTAGGTTTCCACCCTTAGGACCTCATTTCACCTTAATTATCCCCTTACAGACCCTACCTATAAATACAGTCACACTGGGAGTTAGGTATTCGATATATGAATTTTGGGAGCACATTTCAGTCCATAACAAAATGTATAGAGTCTTGTGTACAGAATAGTTCCAAGGTGCTGGCCCGGTAGCTCGGTTAGTTAGGATGTGGTGCTGATAACACCAGTGTCCTGGGTTCAATCCTTGTACCGGCCAGCCATTAAAACAAAAAGAACAGTTCCAAAATTCCCTCTTGCTGCCCCTTTGTAGTCACCCTCCTCCTCTCAATATCCCTGACAACCACTTAACTATTCTTCTATTCCTATACTTTTCCCTTTTCCAGTATGCTGTGTAAATGGAATTTCTTAAATGTAGCATTTTGTGTCTGGCTTCTTTCACACAGTAAAATGCACTAGATTTAAATTTGTTGAGTCCCACTTCTTGCATGACAGTGTGAATGGCTCTGTGAATGCACTCCCCAGGAAAACTTGTCAAAATTTTTTCTAAAAAATTAAAGTCTCTGGAAATATGGTTAGCTCCATTGGTTAGACAGGTTCAGGGTTCAATCCCTGTATCTGCCAGCCACCAAAAAAAAAAGGCTCTGAAAATGGTCCTAAGGGCATACTGCAAGTGAAGAAACACTTACTCAAGAAAGTCTACTAAATACAAGGGGAAAAAACAAGAGTTTGTGATACTTGAACCGACTTCCCCACTTCCCCACTCAGTGAAACAGAGATTCCACTCCAGACTGGCACAGCCAAGATCGCAGGTATTCCCCCACCCCCAGCTCCCACTCAGGGGGGTGTCTTCCCAGGAGGGGCAAAAGGTCTGAATTTCTCATGTTGTCCTCAAGTACCAGTTGCTGAGGCTAAGTTCTGGGTGAGCACAGCCGAAAGGTAAGGGCTCCCTTCTTCCTCCCAGCCCCATTTATGGGACCAAGGCTCTGCCTCAGATGTAACACTGCTGAGAATATTGGGCCCCCATTGTCCTTGCCCTGGCTAATGGGGCTGGGGTTCCATGCTGGGAAAGGTAAGGAAATCTAGGGCTGTGTCTCCATCCACCAAATACTAAGCTCTTAAAGCGGGGGTGTCACTCAGAGAGAAGCCTGCCATTGTCACTGCCACAGCTGTGCCTAAGAGATTTTGCCCAAGGGAAGAGGCAGAGTATAGAAGAGAAAGTTCCTTGGGCTGAGCCGTGGCGCACTCGGTGCACTCGCTGGCTGAGCGTGGTGCGGCTGGTCTCAAAAAGGACAAAAAAAAAAAAAAAAAGAGAAAGTTCCAAATCTTTCTCCGAAGGAACTGACTTCATTTGCAACAGAGCATGTAGAAGTGCAAGTGTAAGCACTCTCAAAAACAGTGGGGGTTGTGCTGAAAGGCAAGTGGGAGGACACTGATGATTTATTCGAATTATAGACTAAACTGTAGTAATGCTAGTCTGCTGGAGAGAAATGGGGGAAAGAGACATCTGGGAAAAGCCCTCCTGGTGTCAGAACAAATCTTAAACACTGACCTCAGGAACTATTCCTTCAAATTTGTTTAGGACATTTTGCAGAATAATCTATACCCCAGGGCATGTTTTTCTTTGTATGTACGTGTGTGTGTTGTGTTGTTTTTATATTTTTCTCTCTTTCTCTCTCTTCCCCCCCCCCCAGGGCATTGTTGAAACAACACAGTAATCAGCCAGCGATAAGTGCAGGTTAACCTCTGAGAGTAGTTAGGAAAAGAGAAGGCCTGAGAGAGCCCAACCAAAACCACTATTCTCCCGGGGTGACTGCATCCAAGACCTGAATGCAATGGCTAAAACTATAAAACTCTTAGAAGAAAACAGAGGTAAATCTTCTGACCTCCGGTTTGATGACGGATTCTTACATGTAATTGTAAAAGCACAAGCAACAAAAAGAAAAATACATAAACTGGACTGAATCATAATCAAAAATATTTTTCCTTCATTGGATACCCTCAAGAAAGTGAAAAGACAATGTATGAATGAGGGAAAATATGTGTGAATCACATATCTGATACGGGACTTGTATACTGAATATATAAAGAGGGGCTGGCCAGTTACTAAGTGGGTTAAAGCATGGTGTTGATAACACCAGGGTCAAAGGTTTGGATCCCGTACCAGATAGCTGCAAAAAAAAAAAAAAAAAAAAAAAGACAAAAGATCTGAACAGACATTTGTCCAAGGAAGATATACAAATGGCCAATAAACACATGAAAGGATGCTTGGCATCATTAGTCATTAGGGAAATGCAAATCAAAACCACAATGAAGGGATGGCCCGTGGCTCACTCGGGAGAGTATGGTGCTGATGACACCAAGGCCACGGGTTCGGATCCTATATAGGGATGGCTGGTTGGCTCACTGGCTGGGTGTGGTGCTGACAACACCAAGCCAAAGGTTAAGATCCCCTTACCGGTCATCTTTAAAAAAAAAAAAAAACCCACAATGAAATACCACTTCACACTCACTAGAATGGATATAATTTAAAAAGCCAGGTAAGTAGTGGAGACTGTGGAGAACTAGGAGGAAGCCTCATGTATCCGTGGTGGAAATGCAAAATGGTTCAGCTGCTTTGGAAAACAATCTGGAAGTTCCTCAAAAGTTTAAACATAATGTTACCCTATGACTCAGAATTCCACTCTTAGGTATTTGTATCTACCCAAGAGACCCAAAAAACATACGTCCACACAGAAATGTTTGTAGCAGCATTACTCACAATAGTAAAAAGGTGGGAAAAAACAGATGTTCATCAGCTGATGAGCAGATAAACAATGCGATATACAGTGAAATATTATTCAACTAAAAGTAGGAAAGAAATTCTGATATGTGCTATAACATGGATGAACCTTCAAAACTTTATGCTAAGTGAAAGAAGCAAGTCACAAAAGACCACATATTATATGATTTAATTTTTAGGAAATATCCAGAATAGACAAACCTATAGAGACAAAAAGTAGATTAATGGTTGCTTAATGCTTAGTGAGGAGGGGGATAGGGTGAACACAGAGCACATGGCTCCATGTTGGGGTGATGAAAACGTGCTAAAGTCAGCAGTAGTGATAGTTGCACATACATGTGTATGTACTAAATGCCATTGAATTGTAAAAAAAACCCCAAAACCCCAAGAGATCTACATTGGATAAATCGACAGGCTGTTTCTCTTTGGTGCTGAGTAGTATTCTGCTGCGTGGATACACCACAGTTTATTTATCCACTCACCTACTGAAGGACAACTAGGCTATTTCCAATTTTTGAGCACTCAAATATAGTCAGTTGATATTTGACCAAGATGCAAAGGCAGTTCAATGGGAAAGGGTGGTCTTTCAACAAACAGTAAATATGGACATTCATATGCAAAAAACCTTTAAAATAAATCTTGACATACAGAGCACACCTTTTTCGGGCCAGCCCGGTGGCGCACTGCTGTAGTGCGCCGCTTGGGAAGTGTGGCGGCGCTCCCGCCGAGGGTTCGGATCCCAC
>NW_007735065.1:65127-66899 GCF_000696425.1 Galeopterus variegatus
GATCCATTGCCGGACACGGAAAAAGACAAAAAAAAAAAAAGAGCACACCTTTTTCAAAATTTAACTTGATATAGATCTTTTCTAGAAGAAAACAGGAGAAAAACTACATTACCTTATGTTGGGCAAACAGATTTTAGACACAACACAAAAAGCACCATCCATAACTGAAAAAAAATGAAAAATTGGGCTATATCTAAATTAAAAGCTCTTTCTCTGCTAAAAACAATGTTAAGAGAATGAAAAGACAAGTTACAAACTGGGAGAAATATCCGCAAATAATGATAAGGGGCTTGTATCCAGAATACATAAAGAATTCTCAAAAGCTCAATAATGAGACAATAAAAAACCCAACTTTAAAAAATGGATGTGGTAGTTGAATATTGGCCTCCATAAAATGTGAACATTCTAATCCCAAGAACCTGTGAATATGTTACCTTATATGGTAAAAGGGACTTTGAAGATGTGACTAAGTTAAGAATCTTTTTTTTTTTTTTTTCCTTTTTTTGTCTTTTTTCGTGACCGGCAACGGATCGCAACCCTCAGTGTCGCGCCTGCACCAGCACGGGACCGGCAATGGGATCGCAACCCTCAGTGTCNAGCAGTGCGCCACCGGGCCGGCCCTAAGTTAAGAATCTTAAAATAAGAAGAGTATCTTGGATTAGCCAGGTGGGCCCAAAGTTAGGACAAGGATCCTAAAAAGATGGAAGGGAGAAGGGTCAGACAGGGTCAGAGAAGGAGCTATGATCATGGAAACAGAGATTAAAGTGATACACTAGCTGACTTTGACGACAGGATACAACCACAAGCCAAGGAGAGCAGGTGGCCTTTAAAGTCTGGAAAAGGATTGGGCCGGCCCAGTGGCACACTGGAGAGTGCACCGCTTGGGAGTGTGGCGGCGCTCCCGCCGAGGGTTCGGATCCCATGTGGAGACTGGTTCCCGCTCACGGTACTGGCGTGACACCGAGGGTTGTGGTCCTGTTGCCGGTCAGTAAAAAACACAAAAAAGGAAAAAAAAAAAAAAATGTCTGGAAAAGGCAAGGAAATAGATTCTTCCCTAGAGCTTCCGGAATGAATGCAATCCTACTGACACCTTTAAATTTTAGCCCCATGAAACCCATTTTGTACCTCTGACAGCCAAAACTATAAAATAATAAATGGGTGTCTCTTTTTTTAAGGTGAAAAAGATTATTTCAATTTTTTACATGTACTAAACTGACACCTTTAACACATAATACACTACACAATATATTGGAGTGCTTTATAAAATGAGCAGAATTGGGCCGACCCGGTGGCGCAGTCGGTAGAGTGTGGCACTTGGGAGCGCGGCGGCACTCCCGCTGAGGATTCGGATCCCATATAGAGACCGGTCCGCTTACTGGTTGAGCGCGGTGCGGACGCGACACCGAGGGTTGCGATCCCGTTACCGGTCACGAAAAAAGACAAAAAGGGAAAAAATAAATAAATAAATAAAATGAGCAGAATTGTTAGAATGACACTCCAGTTTGCAATGCCCTGCAGCTGGGGTGATCCAGCAATAGAATGCCAGTTTAAATTTCGGGCCGGCCCGGTGGCGCACTCTGTAGAGTACGGTGCTTGGGAGCGTGGCGGCCCTCCCGCCGAGGGTTCAGATCCCATATAGAGACCGGTTCGCTCACTGGTTGAGCACGGAGGGTTGCGATCCCGTTACTGGTCATGAAAAAAGACAAAAAGGAAAAAAAAAAAGAAGAAAAATAAATAAATTTGAATGAGAGTAATAATCACTTTCATAAAAG
>NW_007735065.1:67617-82187 GCF_000696425.1 Galeopterus variegatus
AAAAAAAAAAAGAAGAAAAATAAATAAATTTGAATGAGAGTAATAATCACTTTCATAAAAGTGCAGCCTAGCCAAGTCACCCCCTTTCCTGTCCTCCCTCCACATCCAGGCTCCACGGTCCACTGTCTACATTTCCTATTGCTGCTATAACAAGTCACCATGAACTTTGAGGCTTAAAACAATGCAAATTTGTTTTCTTACAGTTCTCAAGGTCAGAAATGGCGTGTGGCACCTTCCCCTCCTCAGAGCCAGTGAGGCCAGCAGTCCTCTTCATGTCACTTCCCTTTGACCTCCTCCTCTGCGTCCCCCTCTCACTCTTAAGAAGCCCTGTGATTATACTGGGTGCACCCAGATAATGAAAAATAATCTCCCCATTCACAGTTCAATTAATGAACAAACCTAATTCCTTTGTGCCTTAATCGCTCTTTGCATGTGAGGCCACGTACTCACAGTTTACAGGGTTAGGATGTGGACTTCACTGGGTCCCCACTTTTCCACCTATCATACCCACATACAGTGATTTTTCAAGTGTCATTTGACTTGGATGACGGAATGGAAATTAGCATAGCCTGGGCATTGAACACAGTTGTCCTTATGGACACTGTTGGCTTTTCTTTTTAACAAACTGCAGATTAGTAAAACAAAACAACTGCACCATGGGGTTGGCCGAGGAGATGGGTTTACCCGGGTAGCAGAAGATTCTGGCTCCAAAGTCAGGTTGCAGCTCAGTTTGATAATTAAATGAGTAAGTAACACTTCAGAGTCTTCGTCCATTTGTCTGTCTTGACTCCTGTCAGACATTTTAATCCAGCCAGACCAGGGAAAGCCATTGAAGGACATGAACCTCCATCTGTAGAACATGAAAACCCAAGGATTTCAAATGTATGTAGTTTCCTAAACAGGTACAGTTTTGATGCAACGACTAAGCAAGAAAAGGCGAAAAAGAAAACAGAATCTGGAGCATCTTTTTGAGTGTGTCAAAAAAAAATTATAGGAGGTCATTGTTTTAGGCTAACTTCCTGCATTAGGCCCCAAATGACCAGAGTAAAAATAAAAATGGAGTCGCCCCTGCTAAGTTCCAAGTCACTTAGGATGTGGTCTGACCTTCTGAGAAATCAGAAGAAAAAGATAACAGCCAGTTTCCCAAACAGGCCAGCTTAAATCTTCATGATAATGAAGTTCTTCTGCTTTAATCCTTGCACAAAAAGGATAGCCTGAAGTAACCTGATGTTAAGTAATCAGTTATTTTTCTGTCCTTTCAGGAAGAATGAGCCAAGTGTTGGTGAGGCTGGCTCCTGTCTGTGCTTCTGTATATTTTAGGAGGTAGCATTTTAAAGTTTATTGTTTGCCCTTACTGCTGGGGTTTCTTTTTTCTTTTGATGTTTCATGATACCTTTACTTATTTATTTAAATTTTTATTGAATCATAATTGATTATACATATTTGGGGGGGTTCAACATTGACATATGTTGATCAGATCAATATTACTAGCATATATATTATGTAAATCATACTTATTCTCTATGCCCCTTGTCCAATCTCCCCCCTCCCCCTCTCCCTCCCTCCTCCCACCTTTAATTACCCTAGATTTCTTCTCTCCCTCTTTAGGAGTAATGGTTACTCTGTTGATTTGTTGCCGAGATGATCCGTCCAATGCTGAGAGGTGTGATCAAATCCCCCCAATATTATCATAGAGAAGATGCTTCTTCTGTTACTGTGGAATGGGCTTTTTGGAGAGCGACATCCTCTTCTTTTCTTTGGTTTCTGCTGGTGACTCTCCTTGTGTCAATGCACTCCAGTGGCTGGCAGACCATCTGCGTGGTTATTGTGGTGTCTAGCCACTTTTGCAGCAGCCCTGGTTATTGTGGCGGCTGTGGTGGGCCACCCACATGGAGGTGATGTTTTTGACATGCTCCTTGGCACTGGCAGTGTGCCTGGTTGCTGGGGGAATCCAGTCCCCGGATCCATGCATCTGGACCCCAAGCGGCTGGTGTTGTGTCTGGGCCAGAACTAATTTTTTGTCTTTTGCTTACTTCTAAAATGGGGGAACTTCCTGTGGGGACCAGCACTTGAGCCCTGTGGTTGAGCTAAATTGCTGCTTTGCTGCTGATTCCCTAGGGAAGGCTTTTTGTGCAGTTCCAGGTTTAATGGCTGACTTTATAGGTACTTCCGGCCCTCCAGAGACCCAGTACACCTGGGTTGTGTAGAAACTCTGGTCTGGGCCTGAGACTTTTCATCAAACTGCACCCCATGCAATTCTATATTCCTGACCAGTCTTCTCTGAGTGGTCCTTCACTGTTTGGGGTGCCAGTCAGCTGTCTGTGCTGCACCCTAGTGTTCTGGTGGATCTGTTTCCTCCACCACCCATACTGCAAATACTTCCCATGGGATGAACTGTGTGCCAGTCCCTTGCGATGACTCACCGGCCTCTGAGTGGCTCCTTTTTTTCAGCTGTTCTGGCTCCTCACTCCTGTGTCGGTCCACAGGAACCCTGTTAGTGGTCTTGCTGGGGGCTACCAAGTTTCTCTTCTCCCCTGCCTCCTCTAAGAAACTTCACACAAAGGCACAGCTGCAGCTATTGCTGGCTCCTGCTCTGTGCACTCAGCAGCTCCAGCCTTAAAGTGGCTGTGGCACAAAATGGTAGAAGCGGTCCTTTCTTTCTCTCATCGTGGCTTCTCCTGCCATCATGCACTCCGTAGGTCTCTCCTCCTCTTCCCTGAGCTCTAGCAGCCCCAGCTTGGCTGTGGTTGCTTTTTTATAGTTGTAAATTGGTTGATTTGTGGGAGAGAGTGAAGCTGGGGACCGTCTATTCCGCCATATTGACCAGAAGTCCCTACCGCTGTTGGTGATTTGTTTGATTGTAATGCTTTAGCAATTGGGAACTTGGGCAGCCCTGCTGGAGTCGGCTCATTCTTGACCACAGCCTCTCTGAAGGGCTGCAGACCCCTCCCACTGTGTAGCTGATGACACAGATTTGTCCATGTCCTTCACCTGAGTTGGAACTCCATGGGTGAGGGGGGTGGTCACACAAAGCAACTGAGCAGACTGTGAACTGAGCTTTTGATGGTTATCACAATGCCAGGAAGGAAAAAAGAAGGAAAAGAAACCTTTGCTATTCTGGGAGGGCTTTTGTACGATGGATGCACACTTCGCCCAACCGAGCTTAATGCCTGGAATTTGCAGCATGTAGGCTTTTCCAGCACAGAGGCAGGCACAAAACAAGCACTTAATACATGAATGTCATCATGAAGATAGATTTTTCTCACTAGTTTCCTGTCAATATTTCCATTTCCTTACTAGTACTCACTCCACCTTCCCATCTCTCTGTGCATGTGAACATAAACTTACAAGGGGCTATGTAGAGTCTCAAATGAATTGGGAGGTGAAATCCAGTCATGGCACAGCATGAAACCACTGTGTCTCAGCTTCATTCATCTCTGGTATTAGAATCATGCATTTTAGAGATGGGTGGCTTTTAGCACATAGCAAGAGCTCAATCAACATTTTTATGTGGTTGAGTCAAAGAAGGAATCACAAAGAGTTGGTTTCAGAGAAGAGGGAAAATTTAGCCAAGCACATTCCATGGAGCTGATCTTTGGGAAAGCTTTTGCCTTTTTTACAAAGCTGGTAAGCCCGAGGGAACCATAGCATCTTTCTAGCTTTTCATTAAGGTAATTGACTAAAATGCTTGATTATCATGAAATTCGTGCTGTTTTCAGGTACTAAATTTGTGGTGATTTGTTACAGCAGCAATAGGAAACTAACACAACGGACAAAAGATTTCAACAGATGCTTCATCAAACAAGTTCAATCCTATTAATCTTCAGGAAAATTCAAATTAAAGCCACAACAAGATACCACTATATACATTGACTAGAATGGATACAATTAAAACGACTAACCACACCAGGTGTTAGCAAGAATAAGGAGGACCTGGAATTCTGGTACAATACTGATGGGAATGACATGGTACGACCTTTTTTTTTTTTAAAGATGACCAGTAAGGGGATCTTAACCCTTGACTTGGTGTTGTCAGCACCACGCTCTCCCAGTGAGCGAACCGGCCATCCCTATGTGGGATCCGAACCTGTGGCCTTGGTGTCATCAGCACCGCACTCTCCCGAGCCACGGGCCGGCCCATGGTACAAGCTCTTTTGAAGACAGTTTTACAGTTCCTTAAAAAGCTAAACATAGGGGCCGGCCCAGTGGCGCACTGCTACAGTGCAGCGGCGCTCCCGCTGAGGGTTCGGATCCCACATACAGACCGGCCGCTCACTGGCTGAGCGAGGTGCGGGTGCAACACCGAGGGACGCGATCCCATTGCCGGTCCCGGTCCGGTACGGGCGCGACACTGAGGGTTGCGATCCGTTGCCGGTCATGAAAAAAAGACAAAAAGGAAAAAAAAAAAAAAAAAGCTAAACATACATTTACCACATGATCTAACCACTCCACTCCTAGTATTTACCCAAGAGAAAAGAAAGCTTGTATCTAAAGACCCGCACATACATGTTAATAGCAGCCTTTTTTGTTATAGCCCCAAACCAGAAGCAACATCAACCAGAAGTTGTGTAAACAAACTGGGATATGACCATACCATGGAATATTACTTAGCAATGAAAGTAATAAACTATTGATACATGCTACAACATGAGAAATCTCAAACTAATTATGCTGAAGAAAGAAAACCAAAAAATGAGTACATATCATATGATTTCATTTATATAAAATTATAGAAAATGTTAGAAGTTGTCACTCCTATAAAAAAAAAAGAAAAAGAAAAAAATTATAGAAAATGTAAACTGATCTATAGTGGCTGAATGCAGACGAGGGGTTGCCCGGGGAGGGAGCATGTGGGAAAGAGCAAGAGTGGGGAATGACAAAAGGGCACAAAGAAGCTTCCAGGGCTAATGACATGCTCTTTATCTTGATTGGGCTGACTGTTTCAGAGGTGATACGTACATGTCAAAACTGATCAAATTGTGCAATTTAAATATGTACAGTTTGGGGCCGGCCCGGTGGCGCACTGGATAGTGCGCCGCTTGGGAAGTGCGGTGGCGCTCCCGCCCGAGGGTTCGGATCCCACATACGGACCGGTTCCCGCTCACTGGCTGAGCGAGGCGCAGGAGCAACACTGAGGGTTGCAATCCTGTTGCCAGTCCCTGGTCCGGTACGGGGGCAACACTGAGGGTTGCGATCCATTGCCGGACACAGAAAAAGACAAAAGACAAAAATAAATAAATAAATAAATAAATATGTACAGTTTGTTATATATCAATTGTACCCCAGTAGAGCTGTTGGGTTTTTTTTCCCTTTTTGTCTTTTTTCGTGACCGGTAATGGGATCGCAACCCTCGGTGTGGCGCCCGTACCACGACTGGCAACGGGATTGCAACCCTCGGTGTCGCGCCTGTACCACGACCGGCAACGGGATCGCAACCCTCGGTGTCGTGCCCGCACCGCACTCAACCAGTCAGCAGACCGGTCTCTATATGGGATCCGAACCCTCTACCGAGTGCGCCACCGGGCCAGCCCGAGTTGTTGGTTTTTTTTATGGGCAAAAGATGTGAACAGACATTGAGCAAAGAAGATATACAGATGGCAAATTTTTTTTTTTTTTTTTGTCTTTTTCGTGACCGGTGCTCAGCCAGTGAGCGCACCGGCCATTCCTATATAGGATCCAAACCCACGGTGGGAGCGGAGCTGCGCTCCCAGCGCTGCACTCTCCCGAGTGCGCCACGGGGCCGGCCCCAGATGGCAAATTAACATATGAAAAAATGTTCAATGTCACGCGTCAGTAGTGCAAATAAAATCACAGTAAGATTTTACTACCCTACTAGGTTGGCTAAAACAAACAAACAAACAAAATACCAAAAAACCAAGTGCTGATGACATGTGGGACAATGATAATTCTCATACATTACTGATGAGAGTGCAAAATTGTACTTTGGAAAACACGTTGGCAGTTTTTTTATAAAATTGAACCTACACTTATCATCACACCCAGCCATCCTATTCCCAGATATTTACTTAAGCTAAATAAAAACTTATATTCACACAGAAACCTGTATATATGTGTTTATAGCAGCTTTATTCATAATAGTAAAAAACTTGTTGAATTTGATAAATTCTTTTTCTGCCTTTATTGAGAGGATCATATTTTTTCACCTTAATTCCATTAATATGGTGAATTGCATGGATTAATTTTCAAGTGTCAAACAAACCTTGCATTTCTAGGATAAAACCCACTTGACCAAATACATTATCATTTTTTATATATTGCTGTATTTGATTTGTTAATATTTTGTCAAGGATTTCTGTGTCTCTGTTCACAAGGGATGTTAGTCTGTAATTTTCTTTTCCCCTTTGTCCAGTTTTTATACAAGTAATGCTGACTGCACAAAATGTGTTGGAGGCTGTTCATTACTTCTCTATTTTTTTTTCTTTATTTTGTAAGGTTTATTGGGAACCAAATATGAGGATTGAACAGGGAAACACCACCCAACAGAGTCACAGAAGTGCTCCATATTTCTCTATTTTCTGAAAGGTTTTGTGTAGAATTGGTACTTTTTCCATAAATGTTTGGTAAATAGTGAAACTATCTGGGTCTGGAGTTTTCTTTTCTTTTCTTTTTCTTTTTTTTTTTTCCTTTTTGTCTTTTTTCATGACCGGTAATGGGATCGCAACCCTCTGTGTCGCGCCCACACCGCGCTCAACCAGTGAGCCGACCGGTCTCTTATGGGATCCGATCTCTCGGTGGGAGTGCTGCCACGCTCCCAAGCGCTGCACTCTACCGAGTGCACCACCAGGCCAGCCCTTCTTTTTCTTTTTATCAGCACCGCACTCTCCCGAGTGAGCCACGGGCCAGCCCCTTCTTTTTCTTTTTAAAAAGATGACCCATAAGGGGATCTTAACCTTTGACTTGGTGTTGTCAGCACCATGCTCATCCAGTGAGTGAACCGGCCATCCCTATACGGGATCCGAACCCGTGGCCTTGGTGTTATCAGCACCACACTCTCCCGAGTGAGCCACAGGCCGGCTCCCTGGAGTTTTCTTTACGGGAACTTTTTAAAAAATACAAATATATTTTCCTTACTTGATATAATTCTATTCATAATTTGTATTTCTTCTTAAGTCAGTGTTGGTAATTTGTGATTTTCAAGGAATTTTTCCATGTCTTTAAATTCCTAGGGCCGGCCCATGGTTCACTCGGTGGAGTGCGGTGCTGATAACACTAAGGCCCTGGGTTCAGATCCCATATAGGGATGGCCAGTTAGCTTACTGGCCGAGCGTGGTGCTGACAACACCAAGTCAAAGGTTAAGATCCCCTTACCGGTCATCTTAAAAAAAAAAAATCCCGTATTATTCTTTTAATGCTTTTATGACATGTAATGATGTCCCCTCTTTTATTCCTGATATTGGTCATTTCTCTCTTCTCTCGTTTTCTTGATTAGTCTAGCTAAAGGTTTATCAACTTTTGGTTGATTATTTCTAGAGAATCAGCTTTTTTTGTTTTTTTTCCTTTTTGTCTTTTTTCTTGACCGGTAATGGGATTGCAACCCTCGGTGTCGTGCCCACACCGCACTCAGCCAGTGAGCGGACCGGTCTCTATATGGGATCCAAAACCTCGGCGGGAGCGCTGCACTCAACCGAGTGTGCCACCGGGCCAGCCCGAGAATCAGCTTTTGATTTCATTTATTCCTCTCCTCACTATGTTCATGTTTTCCTTTAAATACTCGAACATAATTATAAATGCAGTTTTAGCATCTTTGCTAGTCTGACCACCTCTGTTGCATTAGTCTGTTTCAGAAATTCCTGAAACTAGGTAATTTGTAAATAAAAAAAGCAATATTTATTGCTTACAATTTGAGAGGCTGGGAAGTCCAGAGTCCAGGGAATGCATCTGGTGAAGGTCTTGTTGGTGGTGACTCCACACAGTAATGCAGGGCCAGCCCCCCCTTCATTGAAGGACATTTGGGTTGTTTCCAGTTTTGGGCTCTTATAAATAAAGCTGCTGTGAGCATTCACGTATAGATCGTGTGGACATAACTTTTCATTTCTCTGGGATAAGTGCCCAGGAGTGTGATGGCTGTACCGTTTCACATTCCTATTAGCAATGGATGGTACATCCAGTTTTGCCACATCCTTGACACTATTTAGTATTGTCACAATTCTTTTTAGCCATTCTAACAGGTGTGTAATGATATCACATCATGATTTTTATTTTCATTTTTCCAATGGCTCACAATGTTACACATCTTTTTCATGTGCTTATTTAACATATCTTCTTCAGTAAAATGTCTTTTGCCCAGTTTCTAATTGGATTGTGGTTTTTTATTTTCGAATTATTTTTTTGTTTGGTTTTTGGTGGCTGGCTGGTATGGGGATCTGAACCCTTGACCTTGGTGTTATAACATGCGCTCTAACCAACTGAGCTTAACGGCCAGCACGGCTGTTAAATTTTGAGATTGTTGGGCCAAGCCCGTGGTGCACTCGGGAGAGTGTGGCGCTGGGAGCGCAGCAGCGCTCCCGCTGTGGGTTTGGATCCTATATAGGGATGACCGGTGCGCTCACAGCCCTCACTGGCTGAGCGTGGTGCGGGTGGTCTCAAAAAGGACAAAAAAAAAATTTTTTTTTGAGATTACCTTATGTATTCTAGATATGAGTCTTTTGTCAGATACATGGTTTGCAAACATTCTCCCCCACTCTGTAATTTATCTTTTCATTCTCTTAATACATCTCTCATAAAGCAAAAGTTTTAATTTTGAAAATGTGTAATTTATCAGGTTTTTTTTCCTTTAAGGACTGTGCTTTTAATATCTTGTATAAAAACACCAAACCCTAGATCCTAGAGATTTTCTCCTGTTTTCTTTTTAAAGTTTCACAGTTCTGCCTTTCCTTTCAGCTGGAACTGCCATCTTCCAGCAATTTGCCAAAATGATGAACACAAAGGGAAAGAGCAGAGGCCCCTGATATGTGTGCTCCCGGCCTTTTAGAAAACATGGAGTTGTTCCTTTGGCCACATTTCCTGTTCAAAAAGGAATGCCCCACAAATGTTACTATGGCAAATCGGGAAGAGTCTACGGTGTTACCTGGCATGCTGCTGCCGTTGTTATAAACAGACAAGTTTAGGGAAAGATTCCTGCCAAGAGCATTAATGTCGGTATTGAGCACATTGAGCACTCTAAGAGCCGAGACAGCTTCCTGAAACTGTGAAGGAAAATGATCAGAAAAAGAAGGAAGCAAAAGAGAAAGGAACCTGGGTTCACCTGAAGCACCAGCCTGCCCCACCAGAGAAGCACACTTGTGAGAACCAATGGCTAGGGCCTGGGCTGCTGGAACCTATTCCCTATGAATTCATGGCATAATGGGTGTAAAAGTAAATAAAAGACCAACACAAGTGTACTGTAAAAAAAAAAAAAAAAAAGGGCCGGCCCATGGCTCACTTGGGAGAGCGTGGTGCTGACAACACCAAGTCAAGGGTTATACTTAACGTCTATAATTAATTTTTAGTTAATTCTTAATGGATATTCAATTGCTCCAGTACAATTTGTTGAAAAGACCATCTTTCCTTCATTTAATTGCTTTCGCGTCTTTGTCAAAGATCATTTGGCTGTATGTGTGTGTGTCTATTTCTGGGTTCTCTATTTTTTTTTTTCTTTTTGTCTTTTTTCGTGACCGGCAACGGATCACAACCCTCAGTGTCGCGCCCGTACCAGACCGGGACCGGCAACGGGATCGCAACCCTCGGTGTTGCTCCCGCACCTCGCTCAGCCAGTGAGCGGCCGGTCTGTATGTGGGATCCAAACCCTCGGCGGGAGCGCCGCCACACTTCCCAAGCGGCGCACTGTAGCAGTGCACCACTGGGCCGGCCTCTCGGTTCTCTATTGAGTTCCACTGATCAATGTGTCCATCTCTTTCCCAGTACTATGTGGTCTCCATTAGTCTAGCTGTACAATAGGTCTTAAAATTAGGTAGAGTGGTTGTTCCCATTTTATTCTTCATTTTCAGAATTATTTTATTATCCTAATTCCTCTGCCTTTCCATATAAATTTTAGAATAATTTTACCTATATCTACAAAAAATATTCCTAAGAATTCTGATAGAAATTGTGTTAGATCCATGTATCAGCTTGGGGAGAACTGAAACCTTTATTATATTGAGACTTCCAGTTGATTAATATGGTATGTCTCTCCATTAACTAAGATTGTCTTTGATTTCTTTCATCAACATTTTATAGTTTTAGCTGCATCAATTGGCATTGTATGTAATTTTTTTTCTTTAGTCTATTAATATGGTTGATTTCATTGACTGGTTTTTAAATACTGAGCGGGGCCGAGCCCGTGGCGCACTCAGGAGAGTGCGGCACTGGGAGCGCAGCAGCGCTCCCGCTGTGGGTTCGGATCCTATATAAGGATGGCCAGTGTGCTCACTGGCTGAGCGCCGTGCCGATCTCAAAAAAAAAAAAGATAAATACTGAGCTAATTGTGCATTCCTTGAATTAACCCCACTTGGTCATAGTGTATAATTCTTTTTACATATTGGTGCATTTTAAATGCTAATATTTTGTTAAGGGTTTTTACCTCTAGATTTCTTTTTTTGTACTTTTTTTTAGTACTGTCTTTCTCTGCCTTTGTTATTGCAGTAATACTGGCTTCATAAAATAAGTTTGAAAAAATTCCAAGTCTTCTTGAAGAGATTACCTGATGAGATTGTGCAGAATTGACTTAGAATTAGTGTTGATTCTTTAAACGTACGTTAGAAATCTCCACTGAAACCATCTGGGCCTGGAGATTTATTTTTTCTGAAGTTTTCAAATTATGAATTCAATTACTTTAGTAGTTATAGGGCTAGTCAAATTACCTACTTAATATTGAATGAAGTGGTGATTTGTGTGCTTTTTTGGAACTGGTTCATTTCACGTAAGTTGCTCATAGTATTCCCCTATTATCCTTTTGATGTTTGCAGAGTCTGAAGTGAGATTTCCTATTTCATTCCTGATGTTGGTAATTTGTGTCTTCTCTTTTTCTTTTTTCAGTCTTGCCAAAAGTTTGTCAACTTTATTGAGTGTTAAGAGAACTAGCCTTTGTTTTTATTGATTTTTCTCTATTGTTTTTCTACTTTCAATTTTATTAATTTCTGCTCTTTTTACCATTATTATCATTATTTCTTTCCATCTCCTTGCTTTGGGTTTATTCTTCTGCTCTTTTTCTAATTTTTTAAGGTTGGAAGCTCAGATTATTGATTTGAGTCTTTTTCTCCTTTCTAATGCATTTAGGGCTATAAATTTCTCTCTATGTGTCTTTATTTGTGCCTTGCAAATTTTTTAAATGCTTTGTTTTCATTTTCATTCATTCCAATGCATTTTTTAAATTTCTCTCAAGGCATCCTCCTTTAACACGTATTGTTTAGAGGTGTGTTATTCAGTTTCTAAATGTTTGGAAGGGGCTTTGGGTCAAGATGGTGGAATAGACAGTCCCTGGCATCACTCTCTCCCATAAATCAACCAATTTACACCTATAAAAAAGCAACAACAGCCAAGCTGGGGCCACTAGAGCTCAGGGGAAGAGAAGGAGAGACCTACAGAGTGCATGAAGGCAGGAGAAGCCACGATGAGAGAAAGAAAAAACTGCTTCAACCATTTCACACCATGGCCACTTTAAGGCTGGACCTGCTGAGTGCACAGAGCAGGAGTTGGCAAAAGCCGCAGCTGTGCCCTTTGGATGCAGTTGCTTGGAGGCGGCAGGGGAGAAGAGGACCGTGGTGGCCCCCAGGCCAGCAAGACCACTAATAGGGTTCCTGTGGACTCACATAGGAGCAAGGAGGCACAACTGAATAAAAGAAGCCACTCACAGGCTGTTGAGTCATCACAAGGGACTGGCACATGGCCTGTCCCATGGGAAGTGTTCGGAGCATGGGTGGTGGGGGAGATGGATCTACTGAAGGAACACTGGGGCACAGCAAGGACACCTGACTGGTACCCCAATCAGTGTAGGACCACTCAGAGGAGACTGGCCAGGAATATAGAATTGCAGGGAGAGAGGGCCCTTTCTTAGAAAGTGACCTTTGGAAGTGCTCGGCTCCCCTCCCTGGCCCTGGATTCTACTTCCCCTCCGCTCGCGCTGCAGTCGCAGCCGCCACCAGGCCCCGTGCCACCTCTGGAGTCCATGGCCGGGACGCGCTGGGTACTCGGGGCACTGCTCCGGGGCTGCGGCTGCAACTGCAGCAGCTGCCGGCGCACCGGTGCCGCCTGCCTGCCCTTCTATTCAGCCTCCCCTTACCTCTCAAACTGGGATGCCCCATCTTTTATATATGCATGTCAATTCTATTCTTCCTCCAAAGCCCATCTCATATTACATCCTGATCTGTTAGTGCTCGGTTTGGAATGCCTGTAGTGTTTTGTGTCTTAATTATAGCACTTAAAACATCTTGCTTGTATGCTTGTCTTATTCTAGATGGGAGGCTTTTTGAGATGAGAGTGTGATATTACATTTACACTGTGTGTAAGGGGCAGTCAGATATTTGAAGGGACCCTTCTTGTACTGTCTTAAACACTATTATTAGGTATAATTTGGGGTTGGTGAATTTAAAAACAAACCCTGAGTAAAATTTATGTCCTGCCAAACCATTAAGATATACTTAACTGCTATAGGATGTACAATTAAAGTCAAAACAGGATGAGTTGGATTTGTGCAGTTAACCCCTTGCCTCTGAAATAATATTAACATCCAGAGTTTTAATTTGTAGAAATAAACATTTTCTAAATAGGTTGTTAAAGAAGTATTTTGACATTTTTTAAAATTTCCTTTGGAAGGAGTCCAAAACTACCTACCTGGAAGACCTTCCACCACTCCCTGAGTATGAATTGGCCCGGTCCAAGTTAGGAGAGGAAGTGGCTGATGTTTATCTCATTCGAGCTCAAGGATTGCCTTGGTCGTGTACTGTGGAAGATGTGCTTAACTTTTTCTCAGACTGCAGAATCCGCAATGCTGGGAATGGAATACATTTCCTCTTAAAGAGAGATGGGAAACGAAGGGGTGATGCCTTAATTGAAATGGAGTCAGAGCAGGACGTGCAAAAAGCCTTAGAGAAGCACCGCATGTACATGGGTCAGCGTTACGTGGAAGTTTATGAGATAAACAATGAAGATGTGGATGCCTTAATGAAGAGCCTACAGGTCAAATCTTCACCTGTGGCAAATGACGGCGTGGATCGTTTGAGAGGACTTCCTTATAGTTGCAATGAGAAAGGCATTGTAGACTTCTTTGCAGGACTGAATATACTAGACATTACTTTTGTGATGGACTATCGAGGGAGAAGAAAAACAGGGGAAGCCTATGTGCAGTTTGAAGAACCAGAAATGGCCAACCAAGCCCTCTTGAAACACAGGGAAGAAATTGGTAACCGATATATAGAGATATTTCCAAGCAGAAGGAATGAACACATGTTGGCTCTCATAAGGGAAAGAAAACGACATCTTCTCCTACTGCTAAGTATATAACTGAGCCAGAAATGGTCTTTGAAGAACATGAAGTAAATGAGGATATTCGACCCATGACAGCTTTTGAAAGTGAGAAGGAAATAGAATTGCCTAAGGATATGCCAGAGAAACTTCCAGAAGCTGTTGATTTTGGAACTACGCCTTCACTCCATTTTGTCCACATGAGGGGATTGCCTTTCCAAGCCAATGCCCAAGACATTATAAATTTTTTTGCTCCACTGAAGCCTGTTAGAATCACCATGGAATACAGTTCCAGTGGGAAAGCCACTGGTGAAGCTGATGTGCACTTTGAGACCCACGAGGACGCTGTTGCAGCTATGCTCAAGGATCGGTCCCACGTTCACCATAGATATATTGAACTGTTCCTGAATTCATGTCCAAAAGGAAAATAAGATTTCCAGAGACTCCAGATAATAAGGATGAAGCAAGAAGCATTTCATTTGCACATCTTTCTTGGATATCGGATATAAAGTTCCAGTTTATTAGCAGCAACTGCTAGAGAAAGGATTTGGGGGTTTGGGGTTCATTGCTTCTGAGAAAAATTTCGTAGAGGACTGAAAGAGAAGATTGAGTTTGGGATTATGAAATAAACCACAGATTAAAATTTTTGTTTAAACTGTCCAGGATCTGGGGCCGGCCCGGTGGCGCACTGCTACAGTGCCCCACTTGGGAAGCGCGGCGGCGCTCCCGCCGAGGGTTCGGATCCCACGTACAGACCGGCCGCTCACTGGCTGAGCGAGGGGCAGGAGCAACACCGAGGGTTGTGATCCCGTAGCCGGTCCCGGTCCGGTACGGGTGCGACACTGAGGGTTGCGATCCGTTGCCGGTCACGAAAAAAGACAAAAAGGAAAAAAAAAAAAAATAAAATAAAAATAAACTGTCCAGGATCTGATTTAAAAATCTGGTCTTCATTTTATGTGATTAAACAGTTTGTTTTCATAGAGGATATTACCCATTATAAAGAGTACATATTTTTACTTAGCACTGTTCTTTAAAATCTTTCTCCCATTTAAAAAAAAAAAAATCTGTTCAAGGTTTTGTTTTTTGCCTGTGAATTGAGAGCTCTGATTTAA
>NW_007735065.1:82292-83363 GCF_000696425.1 Galeopterus variegatus
AAAAAAAAAAAATCTGTTCAAGGTTTTGTTTTTTGCCTGTGAATTGAGAGCTCTGATTTAAAACTTCTCATGGAGTAAAATAATGATTTATTTTAACCAAATACTCACCAAAGCAAAGAAAGGTTTCAGACCTTTGATCCAGTATGGTTTGGCAGAGTAGTTTCAATTTTAGCTGTATTTGATTACTTAAATAGGATTAGGAATTTTAAAAAGGAAAGTCAAAACAAAAAATGAATAACACAGGTTAGTGCGTGTAAATGACAACAGTTTGGCAGTTTTATGTCTTTAGAAATGTTTTGACTTTTTAAGCCTTATGTTAAAGGCTTAAAACATTTAACTTTGGTGCCTGTCTACTTAAGGAGAATTCTAGTCTCAACTTAAAAGTTGTCTGAACCCTCCCCCCCTCTTTTTTTGGTGTTGGGTAAACTTTAAAGGTGTTTGTTAGTCTCAAAACTGTGAAGTAACATGTCAAAACAGTCCAGACTGGTAAGGACATTAATGGCTTCACTTGAATTTAAACCAGCTCTAGATAGATAGGAAAAAATCTGTCTCCTCATTTGCTTTTTCACTGGGGTAGTACATCCCATATTTTAGAACAAGTAGGGGTGTCTTGCTTAAATACAAAAAATAGTAGCATTTAATGTGTAATTGTGTGAAGGGTTTATGGATAAAGCTGTACTTCTGTCACATTGTGGCAGTATCTCCTGCTTTAATATTAAACAGCTTGTTATTTAAATATTGGACAAAATGGCTGGCTTCAAAATGTAGTCATTAATAAACTAACTTTATGTGCACCTGTGTAGGAGAATCAAAGTCCTGTATACTTTCTTTGCCTTGTTCCTGTCTTCAGGGTGACGGCTGCCACCAGGAGATATAATTCTAGTTCTTAAAACTGAATTTGCCCAGATTCCTGAGAAGTGATATCCGGAAGAGAGACAATGTCTTCTCTCACTTAATATATAACTATCTTTGATTACCAGCTGTGATACAAAATCACTGTACTGTAAGTAGTCAATAAATGAAGGCTTGTTTCAGGCTGAAGATTACCCAAGAGTATTTATTATGGTTGTG
>NW_007735066.1:0-4199 GCF_000696425.1 Galeopterus variegatus
CCATCAACAGATGAATGGATAAACAAAATGGGATATATACACACTATGGAAATACTATTCAGCCATAAAAAGGAATGAAGTTCTGAAGGAAATTCTTACACACACTACAACAAGTTGAACCTTGAAAAACATTGTGCTAAAAGAAAAGAACCAGACAAAGAAGGTCAAATATTGTATAATTCCACTTAAAAGAAATAACTATAATGGCAATCCTGAGAGACAAAAAGTAGATTAGGGATTACAAGAAGCTCAAGGGAGGGATAATAGGAAATTACTGCTTATTGGGTATAGAATTTCTGTTTGGGGTGATAAGAAGAGTTTTGCAACTAAACAGTGGTGATGCTTGCATAACACTGTGAAAGTACTTACTGCACTGAATTTTACACTTTACAAATGGATAAAATGGTATGTTTTAATTAATATATAATTTTCTACAATAAAATACAAATAAAAATAATTTTAAAAATTAAGATTCAACTAGAAAGAACATGAGAACACACAACATACAGGAAATTCCTGAAGAAAAACAGAAGAGGAAAAGAAAAGCAACTTCACAAACCAAAAAAAGAAAAAGAAAAAGGAATTCAGATAAATTTATAAATATTGAAGATAGGCAAACAAGGTTCAATGTAATATATTATGTGATCCTGGAGACTAAAACGACAGTACGAGGCCAAACAAATTTTAAAAATTACAATTCAAGAAAACTTTTCTGAAATAATAATTAATAATAATAATAATATGTGAAACTATATATTTAATGAAACAACATGTATCTGAAACAAATATCCAGAAAGACCGATATCAAATTAGAATCTTTAAAAGAGAAAGAGAGAGAGAGAGAGAGAGAGAGAGAGATTACTGAATATTAAAGAATAACAAAATATCCTTTAGATATTATTGAAGGGGAAAAAGCAGCAAGGTAGTAACAAAGGAGAGAAAATCAGATTATAAGAGAGAGAGAGAGATTACTGAATATTAAAGAATAACAAAATATCCTTTAGATATTATTGAAGTGGAAAAAGCAGCAAGGTAGTAACAAAGGAGAGAAAATCAGATTATATGTAGACTTTTCAGCACCAATGCTTTGTGCCAAGCAGAAATGAAGTAATAAATATATGTATGATGCTTAAAAAAATGAATTTTACATTCAAGAAAATTGACTTTCAGACAATCACAATGACTAGTATGACATAGAAAAAAGGATAGATGGTAAAGCAATGATCATAGTCACATGTGGAACTAAGGCAAAATGGGAATTATAATGGATTGTAAAATGGACAAATGATTATATGTCCTCACAAGTGGATATAGTAGAACCATGCAAAACGGAGAGAATGTTACTTATGAGAACATGGAGCAATTTGTGATTGGGATGGGAGAAGTTGGAAGGGCTTACAGGGTTAGTAGTAAAGTTCTATTTCTTAAAATTAAGGTAATTACAGAAGTATTTGTCCTACAAAAAATTCTTAAACTATATATTTTTTGCATATTTACATTTTATTGTAAGTTGTTTTACTTTACATAAAAAAGATAGAAAAATATTTTCCCCAGCAGATTATACCAAATATCCCTAATTATATATATTACACCAATAAATACTAAATTACTATCTTTTTTAAAAAAAATATCTAATTAAATCTCCAATAGCAGATAAAATTACAAATTTCCAATAATATCTTGAAATTTATTCTTTGTATATTTCTTTATTCCATTTACTATAAAAATATTTTTAATTTCACTTTATCCTAAAAAACAGATAATTAAAATTAAACAAATGAATGTAAAAATACTAATCATCTCCTTTTTGTTGACATTAATATCTTATTTTTGGTCATTTTTACTTTGTACAACTTTGTTTACAGTTATATATAGCTAACATTTGTCACAGATTAATAATAGATTGCTATCTATAAGAGGATCGGCATTATCATCTTGGCAATTGGACATGTGCATAGTTTTTAAAAACTGGCTAATTAACTATTTTGTGATAGCATAGAGTTAGACTCCCATTTAAATGGTCATTTTTAGTTCCTTCCTCTTAGAAATTCATTAAAACTTACTTATTCCTTATGAAAGGATAATTGTATTATTTTTGATGGTCCAGATTTTCAAATTATTGTTCTAGATTATTACTTTTTAATCTACTTTAGATTAAATCTTCATTAGTACTTTGAAAAGAAAAGGATAATCACATCCCTATATCAGGAAACTTACTATAATCCAGCTAGCCACTGGTAGCCATTAATAAAACATCTCTGTCTTCCATTACAATTAATGCTGCATACTCAAAAAAAACCAAAAAGGGGCACTCTATCATTACTAGTTTCCCAATTGTGCGATTAATACATATAGCACTTTATTTTTATTTTACTTCTTATTTATTTATTTTGTTGTTATTTTTATTTATACATGTTTATGGAGTACAGAGTGGACTATCAGTATTTGTGTGCAGTTTGATGATCAAATCAATATTATTAGCATGTTCATCATTATAAATCATAAATACTTTTTGTGTTCCTTACCCAATTATTCCCCATCCCCTCACCCTCTCCACCTTTCCCACCTCCAGTAACTATATATATGTCTGTTCTCTCCTTCTGAAAGTTCGACATTTTATTATGGTCTTTCATTGTTTCTTAGCTCCCATGTGTGAATGAGGACATGTAGTATGTCTTTTTCTGTGTCTGGCTTATCACACTTATAATTTTCTCCAAGCTCATCCATGTTGCTGCAAATGGCAGAATTACATTATTTTTTTATGGCTGACTAGTAGACCATTGTTTATATATACCATATTTTCTTTATCCAGTTGTCCATTGATGGACATTTAGGATGGTTCCATATCTTGGCTATTGTAAATAAAGCTGCAACAAACACAGGAGTGTAGGTATCCCTTCAACGCAATGATTTCCATTGCTTTTGTTATATACCCTGCAGTAGGATTCCTGAATCTTATGGTAATTCAACCTGTAGTTGCTTCAGAAAACTCCATACTGTATTCCACAATGGCTGCACTAATTTACAGTAACGCAATGATTTCCATTGCTTTTGTTATATACCCTGCAGTAGGATTCCTGAATCTTATGGTAGTTCAACCTGTAGTTGCTTCAGAAAACTCCATACTGTATTCCACAATGGCTGCACTAATTTACAGTACCATCAACAGTGTAGAAGAGCTCCCATTTCACCACATCATCTCCAGCATTTGTTATTTTCAGTCTTTTTGATAATAGCCAGTCTAGCTGGAGTGAAATTATATATAATGTGGTTTTGATCTGAATTTCCCTGATAATTAGTGATGCTGAGCATTTTTTCACGTACCTGTGGGAATTTTGTATGTCTTCCTTTGAAAAATGTCTATTCAGCTCCCTTGCCCTTTTTTTAATTGGATTTTTGTTTTGTTTTTTGTGAAGTTGAGTTCCTTGTATATTCTGGATTTAATCCCTTGTGGTATGCATAATTTGCAAGCATTTTCTCCCTTTCGGAAGGCTGTCTTTCACTCAATTGATTGTTTCCTTTGATGTGCAGAAGGTTTTTAGTTTGATGTAATACCAGTTGTTCATTTTCTATTATGTTGCTTGTGCTTTTGGTGTCTTATTCATAAAATCTTTGACGAGTCCTATGTCCTGAAGTGTTTCCCCTATGTTTTCTTTTAGGGGTTTTATACTTTGAGGTCTTATACTTAAGTATTTAATCCATTTTGAGTTGATTTTCTTACGTGGAGAGAGGTATGGGTGTAGTTTCATTCTTCTACACATGGATATCTAGTTTTCCGAGCACCATTTACTAAAGAGGCTGTCTTTTCCCCAGTGTATATTCTTGGCACTTTTGTCAAAGATCAGTTGGCTGTAAATATCTGGGGTGATTTCTGGATCCTCTTTTCTGTTCCATTGGTCCATGTGTCTGTTTTTATGCCAGTAACATGCTGTTTTTGTTACTATAGTTTTGTAGTATAATTTGAAGTCAGGAAGCCTAATGCCTCCAGTTTTATTTTATTCATTTGTTTGTTTATTTTTGCTCAGGATTGCTTTGGCTATTCAGGTTCTTTTGCTGATCCATATGAATGTTAGCATTGTTTTCTCTATTTCTGTGAAGAATTTCATTGGCATTTTGATGAGGATTGCATTAAATCTGTAGATCACTTTGGGTAATATGGACTTTTCATGTTAATTTTTCCAGTCCATGAACAAGGAATG
>NW_007735066.1:4850-5320 GCF_000696425.1 Galeopterus variegatus
TGACATACCATCTTACCCCAATTAGGATGGCTAATATACAAAAGACTGTGAACAATAAATGCTGGCGAGGTTGCGGAGAAAAAGGAACTCTCATACATTATTGTTGGGACTGCAAAATGGTGCATCCTCTATGGAAAATAGTATGGAGGTTCCTCAAACAATTGCAGATAGATCTACCATATGACCTGGCTATCCCACTGCTGAGTATATACCCAGAGGAATGGAAATCATCAAGTCGAAGGTATACCTGTTCCCCAATGTTCATTGCAGCACTATTTACAATAGCCAAGAGTTGGAACCAGCCCAAATGTCCATCATCGGATGAGTGGATACGGAAAATGTGGTATATCTACACAATGCAATACTACTCAGCTATAAAAACGAAGATGAAATACTGCCATTTGCAACAACATGGATGGACCTTGAGAGAATAATAAGTGAAACAACGAGTCAGGCAGAGAAAAAGAAAT
>NW_007735066.1:5964-21094 GCF_000696425.1 Galeopterus variegatus
GGCGGGAGCGCCGCCATGCTCCCAAGTGGCGCACTGTAGCAGTGCACCACCGGGCTGGCCCTACAATTTTTTTTGAAGTTGTTACAACAAGCAAACGGAAAGGACATTCCTGGGTGGGAGTGGGGAGAGGGAGGAGGGAGGGAGGTTTCGGTGACGGGCCATAATAATCAACCACATTGTATATTTACAAAATAAAAATTTAAAGGAAAAAAAAACTGTAATTAAAAAAATAATAAATAAATAAATAAATAAAATAAATGTTCTTCTCTGCAGGAGAACCAGTGCAGGGGCAAGGTGCAAGGGAATGATGATAGGTCAGTCCAGTGAATGTCAGCCAGATATGTGACTTTATCACTCAGCGATAAAGTGGACCAGAGATTTGCTGGATGGAACATTATCAAATTTAGCCAGAAAAGGTTGAAAGTAAACATTCACAAGAAATTACAGCATAATCCACTAGTGTTTATTAGGAAAAGTATGATAATTTGTTTTTGTTAGATGTAGTTATACTTCTACTATATCTGTATTAACCTCTACTAGTTTCTCAAATTCCTTGAAGTTGATATGACAAGTGAACAGATATGAGGTTGTTGGGAGGGAGGGGGGAGATAGAGGAGGGACGGAGGTTTCGGTAATGGGCCACGATAATCCACCACATTGTATATTGACAAAATAGAATTAAAAAATAAATAAATAAAATAAAAAAGTAAAAAATTATTTTTGCAATACTACAGGGAAGTTTGTCAAATTGGAATATTCTCTATAATACTATAGTGAAATCTGACACATTGACACATTCCACTACAGTATTACAGAGAATATTCATTTTATGTTATATATTTCATGTATACATACACACACACACATACATATATATACATACACACACACACACATATATATATCTTTCAACCATTTAACAAATATATTTACTGAATAACTATTATGCAGTAAGCCACATTTGCCATTACTTCATCCATGGGACACACAGTGAACACAACGGACAAAGATCCTTATCTTTCTGTAGGCAGTCAACTCATTCCCAGGATATAGTTCAGGAAGAAGAGAATGTAGCATGATCAGTGGCATTAGATATTGGGAAGCAGCTGCCAGTTTTTCAGTATTTTAAGACATCTATCAATGAACAGATTGCCTGAAAATCTGTATGCTTTTCTTTTACAGTAACAATACTTCCTTTACTGTGTTACTGAAAAGTCCTTCCACCCAATTTTTGTTTAGGAGGAAATCTATGAATGAACACTCACACTTGAATCTTAGCTGATTTATCAGGTTTTGCTTAATGAATTTCCTTTCAAAGAGACCATTCTATCGATGTTTATTGACAATGAGTAAATCCACCTGAAAATTCTAGTGTGCTAATTTTAAGACTGTTGCTTCTAAATGCTTTAATTCAAATGAGCCATTGGTGAAAGCAGTGACTTCTCTAAACATATGGTTTCTTCAGGTTCGAGTCTCATTTCCTTCAGTAAACCTTTCAATCTAAAGTGATCAAACCTTCCAAAGTCATAGTCTCACTTTTATATCACTTAATTCCATGCTCTTCTGGGGTTTTTAATTTATTTATTTTTTTTACATTTCTGTTATTTAACTCTTGCATTTTATTTAATACTTTAAATTATTTTTTCTCCAACTTGATTTTAAATCTCTTGATGATAATTACTTTAACATATATGTATTTCTTACTTATTTATTTACATTTTTATTATACTTTGTCTACTCAAGTAGAACGCAAGCTACCTGAGGGTAGGAATTTGGTCTGTTTTGTTATTTTTGAGTTCCCAGTCCCCTTTACAGTGGTAAAAACAAGCAATAAATATTTGTTAAATAAATGAAGTACTCAAGTATTTGTTTTTACTCAATAAAAAATTACCTTACAAGGTACAATGACTAAATTTTTAAAAATACCTCAAATATTCCTTTATCCACAGGAGTTTAATAGATGAAGCTTGATTCTCAAGTGTTTATCTGTTTGTAAGAGATGTGAAGATAAATTTGTATGGCTCTTATTTGGCATGCAGCAATAATCAAATTATTTCTTAGAAATAGATCCTTATGCTTGTATTTCACCACATACAATGCCAGACAGCATTTACTAAGATCTCAAATACAGACATACTTCTAAATATTGTCAATTATGAGGTTGGAGAGAAAAATTTTCCTTTTTTTTTTTCTTTAAACGAAGAAGCTCTCAATTGCAGTGCATCTCTAGGTAAACCTGGAAAGTCACCATGGAGTAGAACCTACTCTGTTATCCATCTGCACTGCAGAACCATCCACTGCAGAAGGATGTAATTGGACCTCTGGCAGCCCTAGAAGACTGTCCCTCATATATATCCATGGTATAAAAAAGTGATCCCTAGGAAAAAGGTGGGAAAATTTCATAAGGCCAAGGATTTTCCTCATAGGCAAGGCTAAGAATCTAAACCCTTCCCAAAGGCCTTTAAAGTGAAGCATTATTATAATATGTATAATTAAGGTTTTAAAATATCACTAAATAACATGATACATACTGAGGCCTAACAGTCGACAAGAGCTCCAAGATCCCTGAAAGATCAGTCAGAGTGAGGTTATGGGTAGCCTTGGGGAAGCTGGGTTGCAACTCAGGCTGTGGATGGCTGTAGAAGCACTTTTAGAATTATTAGTGGCACGATCTTTCAGAGAAATAGCTCAGCATATGAATATAAACTCAATAAAAATAAATAAATAAATAAACTGAAGCCTTAGAAAATCAACTGTGAAGTGCCATCTCTTCCTATACAGGAATCTAATCTAGCAAGTGAGCCACAGTTGACAGAACACATTGAACCATATGGGCCTCATTTTCAATAGTGACATAATGTGGCAGTGACAGAAGCAATGAGTGCTAGAAACTGAAAGGTACTAGTGTACTATTGAGCCTTTCCAATCTGATTAGAAAAAGTAAATCCAACACATGTACAAGACACATATATTAAATCAAGAAAAAGGGCATGAGTTTACATTGAAGCAATTGTCTACTATAAGTCTTTAATCCATTTATTTACTTGCTTAATATTTGTTTCTCACAAATACGTGCAGAAACTGGTTTTAAGAACTGCATCTGCAAGTTCACACAGACATTCTAAAATGTAGAAATACTTGATACATATTATTCTCCACTTTGTGGCCTCAGCAAAAACTGAGACAACTTCCCATTTTAACTTTCTGTACATTACTCTGCACTGTGCCAGTCATGGTAAACAAGACAAATAAGCCAGATACAGGATTTGAGGACTTGACAATAAAATGATAAATAAATAGTTGCAATGCAATATACTGAATAAAAATTAAATGCAATATAGTAAATAATGAGCCATGCAAGCACTTGGGACGGGACAACCATCTTTCTCTGTTTGGAGGAGGTCAGGAGCACTTCCCAGAAAATGCAATATACTGAATAAAAATTAAATGCAATATAGTAAATAATGAGCCATGCAAGCACTTAGGACGGGACAACCATCTTTCTCTGTTTGGAGGAGGTCAGGAGCACTTCCCAGAAGAATATTTGAGTTAAATCTTGAGATATGAGTAGGTGTTCATCATATAACATTCTAGGTAGGGAAAACAACATGGTCAAAGGCAGCAAGACATGAATAATCAGGCAGCACCTCTACATGGTGAGCCAAAGATCAGGGAGCACACGTGAGAGTAGCAGGAGATGAATGTACAAATTAATCAGGTGCCAAATTAAGAAGGGCTTTGTGCACAACGAAGAGTTTGGATGTTGTTATGAAGCCTCTGAGATGCTCTAAATAACATTACACATACTTGATTAAAGATGTTCATATGGGAAAATCTGGCAAATACATTGGTGAGAGGGGGAATAAGACGACCTCATTTTTTGTTTCAGAAATTTGATTTACAGAAATGGTGATTATGCCTGTGTATGAGAGAGGCTGGGGAGGGTGTGAGGGAGAGAGAGAAAGGAGAAAGGAGATACTATTTCTAAACAGATACATAATTTCTCCAAATTTTCACAAGGAATATCTTTCTTTTATAATTCTCTTCAATTATGCATTTTTTAATTGTTTCTTTTAACATGTTCCTTCTAAGGGAATCTTCTGTCTACTTTGTGGAGAATGTGTATAAAGAATTTTGTTTCCGAGATTCAAGAAAATGCCAGAGACTACCACTCTTAAATTCAGTTTACATGTGCTGAGTCCTCAGCTGTGTGTTTTCAACACAAGCCTGACAAAAATGAGCATTGTGTCTTGGATTCTTCTCTTTGCAATTCCAACATTTATGTGTATTGGTTTGGCAAAAAAAACAGATAAGCAGCTCGTATAAAAAAATTAATAAATAAATAACTTGGCACAGGAGACATCTGCTTCTACTGAGAACTCCTTTAAGTTTCATTTTTTTATTAAAATTATCTTATGCAGTCTAGATTCAGCATGATCCATAACAGTGAAATAGGCAGAATATTGGAAAGGTAGCATTTTGGAGAACTGGTATAGTACAGGTGTTAATGAATAAACTCAGGAATCACATTGCCTGGGTTTAAACCTTCCGTGACCTTGATCTAGTTAATTACCTGCTTTTTTTTTTTTTTGCCTCCTTTCCTCATGTTTAAATTCCAGAGTTTCATCTCCATTTCATAGGTCTACTATGAGAGTCACAATAATTTACAAAATATGATCAGTTCCATGCCTGGTAAATACATAGTCAGTAAATGGTACATTATATAGATATAAGAATAATACTACAATGACTATTTTATTCCTCTGCTATCACAGGATAGTTAATGAATATCTAATTGGCCGAGTGTTAAAACCAATATATTAACCATATCTGTTCTTCTTTCAACCTCTTTAAAAATCTTCCTATTTTCTACTTATTCCTATATGTCAAAAAATTCTGGCAGCAACACAGATAGAACAGCATAATCAGTCAGCTTTTCAAATTATCTTATTGTTTGTTATATCAATAAATGAATAATAAGAACTACTAAGATGCTGAATATGTAAATGTAATAATACTTAAACTATTTTTTTCATACATGGTAATGACCACAGAATTAAAATGGTTCACCTAAAATTATGCTGTCTCATATAACAATTGTGCCAGGTATTCCAGAGGAAGGTATAAATCTCCAATAATGTCCCCATGGCAATGGTAAGTAATTAGAGTATTTCACACTCAAAGATTAATATTTTGGATTTATATTGTACCTTTCATCTAATGGCCTCAAAAGCCTCTATAAACATTAACTCATTAACTTTTCAATTGTCACACCTCGCATAAGGTAAGAAGGGTCCAACAACATTTTACAAATGAGGAAAATTAAATAGAGAATAACTAAACACTACATTTATGATTTAGGAATCATGGTACATTGCAAATATTTTTGGTTNGAATAACTAAACACTACATTTATGATTTAGGAATCATGGTACATTGCAAATATTTTTGGTTGTTTTTTTTTAATTTTAAGTATGATTATGGACTCATGATTTCCTACATGCTCACAAAACATTTACCTGGTTTTCACTGTTCTATTTTTCATGGCATTTTCTTGAAAAACACTTTATTTTTATCACATCTAAAAATGAAACAAAAATAAGCTTTATGAATGTTTTATTTTTTTTTTATTTTAAGTATGATTATGGACTCATGATTTCCTACATGCTCACAAAACATTTACCTGGTTTTCACTGTTCTATTTTTCATGGCATTTTCTTTAAAAACACTTTATTTTTATCACATCTAAAAATGAAACAAAAATAAGCTTTATGAATGTTTTAGATACAATGTTTTAGAACAATCCTTCTTCGTACTCTGATTTTAATAGTATTCTTCATGTGTGTGTGTTTGTGTGTGTGTGTGTACATTCACATACTGTAAGCTTCTCGACACGAGGGACAGTATTATATAATTTTGTGCTTACCAAAACTAACATAACATCCAATTACTAGTGTAGAAAAAAATAACATGCTTTGTCTCAGTAGTAGAGATCATGTTTACAGATCATCAGATCCTTAATATGAATCCAGAATTATACAAATATAATACATCTCCAATTACTAGTGTAGAAAAAAATAACATGCTTTGTCTCATGTTTACAGATCATCAGATCCTTAATATGAATCCAGAATTATACAAATATAATACATCTGTTGAATGAAAACTCTTTATTTAACATTTAAGGATGTATATCTTATACCATTTTGAAGTTTAAGTTCTTTTATGGTATAGGTCAAATCAATTTTTTACAATCTCATCTCCAAATACTCCTCACTTAGCCTTTATTTTACTTATAACAAAGCATTCACTTTTCCCCCAAAACAATCTCAGCACTTTCTTTATTGTGCTTTTGTTCCTTCTCCTCAGAACGTATTTACCCTATGGATTATATATCAAAATCCTAACATGTTCTGAGCCTTAATACTTAAGTGAAACCTCTTCCATGCAGCCTCCCCAGATCATCTCTGTACCAAATGCTATTGGTGTTTCTAGATTTCCTTGACAGGCCAGGCATTGCAGGCTCACATCTGTGCAGTTACACACACACACGGGCAGTCCATGGCCAAAGGTCTATGGGTATAACAGCCAGTCGCCTTATTTCTAGGTGTAACAATCACCATGGTGCAATTTTCACTCCAGAGACCCATTTGGGATCAGGCTGAGGATAGACTTTTCCTGGAACCATTTCATTGCCTAACTTCTACCTGTGCCCAATTCTGCTTTCCTCAATCCCTTCAGTTTTCTTCTGGGAGCATTCCTCAATAACGCGTTTACACAAGAATCCTCATCTCAGGCTCTGCTTCAGAGAACCCAACCTAAAATATTCAATGAATTCCTGAATTAATTATATTTATAAAAGTTGAAAACAAAAATAAATTAAAAGTCCAATAATGGGGCTTGTTTAAAACATTTCATACTATCTTTATAGCATACAATAAAAACATTATTTTAGAAAAGACTGGACAGAATTTATGATATAATAAAGGTACTTAATATGGTATATACTCATATAAGCAAAGCCCATGCTAAATAATGAAGATATGGCTCTGACGAGATAAGATACAGTCCATGACACTGTGAAGTGTACAACAGCATGAGACACATATTATGTAAAGTATTACACAATCACCACCATTTAATTTCTTCTGGGGTATATGCTGTGAAGGATAAGCATAGTTCACAGAAAGATGAGAGATTTGTCTTGGTCTATAAAGCAAAAAAGACTTCGTGAGGAAGGAGCATTTGATTATAATGGTGAGGCATGATGAGGGTGAAGTTGTGAGTGCCATCTAGATAAAAGAAGCACATTCAGTGATCCTGAGGAAGAAGGAGCATGACACCTTAGAGTAACTAAAAAATAACCCATGTGGTTATGGGAGCAAAGGCTGGTGAGGAGGCAAAGGTCTAAAAACATAGAGCATTGTTAAGTCATGGTAAAGGTTTTAGGTTTTATCTTAAGACCCGTGGAAGTCAAATAGTAACATAAGGGATTTTAAACATAGTAGGGACATGATAATATTTTATTTTTTAAATATTACTCCAATTATTGAGGAAATTATATATTAGTGGGAATAGAGGACTCAGGTATTCAAGTTATGAGGTTATTGAAATACCTAAAGTAAGAGATGATGGGCACTTGAGCTAGGGAGTAGTATGGAGATTGAGAGAAATGAATGGATTTGAGATATTTAAGAAGCAAAAACAATGGGACTGGTGCTTGATTGGTTATGAAGTTGAAAATTAAGAGGTTTCAAGCACTACTCCCGGAGTCTGACTTTCCCAACTGCTAGATGGTTGTGAGCTTTCTAAACATATTAAGATTAGAGTGCCTTTCTGACATTTAAGAATAATTAATAAGTATATGGTAATGTGTCACATAATAATGTTTCAGTCCATGATGGTCCGCATACATGAAGGCAATCCCGTAAGTTCATAACGGAGCTGAAAAATTCCTATCACCTAATTTCATAGTCATCATAACAACATAGCACAATTATGTTATTTTTGATAAACTTAGCATAGCTTAAGTGTACAGTGTTTATAAGTAGATAGTGGTGTGTAGTCATGTCCTAGGCCTTCACGTTCACTCACCACTCATTCACCGACTCACCCAGAGCGACTTCCAGTCCTGCAAGCTCCATTCATGGTAAATGCCCTATACAACCATACCATATTTTATCTTTTACATTGTATTTCTACTGTACCTTTTCTATGCTTAGACATGTTTAGGCACACAAATACTTATCATTGTGTTACAACTGCCTACAAGTATCTAGTACAGTAACATACTGTACAGGTTTGGAGCCTAGGCCATAGGCTATACCATAGCCTAGGCGTGTAGTATGCTATCCTTTCTAGGTTTGAGTAGTAATGAGGGCACTTCAAGAAGTTTGTGGAAAAACAGAATTAAAAGATATTATGAATCTGTCCATGAAGTTTTTAAAGACCCCTTGTACATTCTAGTATGTTTGTATAATGACGAAATTGTCAAACAATGCATATTGCAGAACGTAGCACTGTGGTTAAGCAACACATGACTGTCCATGAATGCAGAATTCCAAATTGCTCACAAATAATTGTGTATGTGTGTGCATGGACAATACAGGCATTACCACAAATCTGACGTTTGTGTGTGTATCTTTGTGGGTGTGTAACAAAAATGAAGGCCATACATTATAATGTTAACAATGCCTATTCTTAAATAATAGAATTATGAGTCAATTAAATTCCTTTTTTGTGCTTTTTTTGTATTTGCCATTTTTTCAGTGTGTGCACACATGAACTCTGTCTTCATAAAATAAGTAAAGACCAATCTTTCTCCCTGAACCACCACAACTCTTTGAAGACTACTCAATTATAGACTTCTGCATGCATTAGAGAAACCAATTCCTGGAACCAATCACTCAGAGTACATCTTTAAAATAATGTATATGTATATTTACAAATTTGGCATTTTGCTTTTTTTAACCTTTCAAGTCTAGACATTCAACCACCCTTCTGTATAGCTCATCTTTTCTATTTTGAAGGAAATATGCCCCAATAATTGTATACTTTTAAAATACAAATAACCTTTTATTACATGCCTCAGGTCCTTTTAATTACATAATTTTTTAAAAAATGCTTCAGATCAATTCGGAAATGCATGATGTGCTCCTGACGTATGACGCCTTGATTCCATTGCTTTAATAATGAAAGTCACAAGTAAGATTAAATAACTCCCTAATATCACACTTCTCCAAATTCAGACTGAAAGCAAAGTAAATAATAATGATGATTATTGATTACTGAGTGTTCATTATGTGCTAGGCAAAGTTCTTGGGGCTTCGTAGGAACTACCTTTTTTAACAAGAAATCTGTGAGTCAAGAACACTTACCATGCTCGTATTTTTGGGAAGAGAAAACAAGATCAGATATTTTAAGTAGACTGTTGTAGGTCACATAGCTAGTAACTGATAAGGCTGGGATTCCAATATAATCGGGATGACGGCAGCTTCCTGCCAAAACTCCTAATATACTACTCTCATTCTGCAAAAGGTATGGCTTGGTGTTAATTCTGAAACTGAAATTTAAGATGTAATTTTTCCTAGACCTTCAAACAAGAAGATAAAAGCCACAAGGAATATTACCCTTCTCAGTGTAGTAATCAACTGCTCAAGAGGTCACATAGCTGAAATTTATTAATTACCTATTTTATCAGTTGGGATGGTTAATGAGGAATAAAGAAGAAAACTTAAATTGACCTCAAAAAGAAAATTATTGGCTCACATAATGAAAAGTCTAGAGGGAGGGCAGGCTCCAGGCACAATTTGATCCAGAGGTTCATAATACCATCAAAACTTGGCTCTGTTTCTCTGTGATTCTCTTGGCTGAGCTATGCTCTGTGTGCTGGCTTTGTCTCTAGGCTGAAAGCCAAGATAGCTACATCAAGTCTAAGTTTCTCATTCACATATGGTATGGTTTGAACGTGTCGCCCAAAGTCCATGCATTGGAAACTAAATTTCCAGTGCAACACTGTTGACAGTGGAACCTTTAAGGGGTGATTAGGTCATGAGGGCTTAATTAATTAAACAAAAGGGCTTGCAGATTTGAGTTCTCTTGCTCTCTTATGTGTGCTCTCTTGCCCTTCCACCATGCGATGACAAAGCAAGAGGTCCCTTATCAGATGCGACCCCTCACTCTTGGGCTTCCCAACCTTCAGAATCATGAGCCAATTTCAGATATTCTGTTATAGCAGCAGAAAAGGAACTAAAACAGAAATCACTACAGAAAATGTAAAAAAAACCTTTGTTCAAGTTTCTAAGTTCCAAACATTAATCCTGAGACTTTCTAATTAGTCCTGTTTAGGTCATAGGGCAAACCCTTATCAATTTCCATTGGCGAGAAAATTTAATATGATGATTGACTCAGCCTGGGTCATGTGCTTTACTCTTAGCATAGTGGTATCCTTAGATATCCACAGATATCCACACTGAAATCAGGAGATTCTGGGAACAGGTAGGGGAAAATTGGTGCCGGGAAATCAAGCAGTAAGCATTCCTGCCCCATATTGTGGGTTAAATTTTTACATGTATCATCTTTATTCAAATTAAGCCTAAAACTCCAATGAAATAGGAATTTACTCCACTTTATGAATTAAAATACAGAAGATTACAGTATTATATAAACCAGAATTCTTTTTTTGTTTGTTTGTTTGTTAATTCTGTCTGGCTTAATAGTTTCTGCTTTCCTCACACTAGCAATTTGACTATTTTATATGGAAATCATGTCAGATATTGACATGATTTCTGAATTTAGAAAAAAATCAATTTTTCTGAATTTAGAAAAAATAACAAATAAAAAACTAGTAGACATTACCTGAGTGTGTATACATTCATTCTTTCTTCCTTCCTCCTTTCCTATCTCCATTTTATTTCATAAGTATGTACTGATCCTCAGTAAGAAAAAAGCGAAGTGCTAGCAAGCACAGCAGCAGCAAGATATGGAAGGCAAATTCTCGTCTGGAGTTACACAAATACTAGAAGAGAAATGCATATGCTCAGCTAACTATAAAGCAAGACAGGTTGGGCTAAGTGTTCTAACTTGAATTGCACGTCTAATGTCTAAATTTCAGACTGCTTATTCAACTGGCACTTGGTGTGGTGGGCACATGTTTTCTCTCACCTTTCTGTTTTAAAAATAACAAAAGGTTTGTGTTAACTTTAACAGAAATTAAATACATTTGAACCATTTAAAATATTTATTAGTACACTTATTTTCCTAGAAATGTAAATATCCTGATTGGGATCATTTTATGTACATATTTGAGAAGACGATGTTGGAAAAAAATTCAGGATTTCTTCACACTCTAGTTTCTCTTTAGTTAGTAGCTAGAATTATTTTTTGCAGGACTTATGACTTCCATTATAACTCACGGGCGATGTATAAAATTTCTGATGGCTTCAGAGCAGTTTTGTCAGCAGTCTACATTTGTTAGATCTAGCAACAACCATCCCCATTGAAACGTGTGCAGCTTTGTAGCATTTCTGCTCCATTTTTTACTCACATTCATTTCAATTCAAGACTTAATAGCACCTTAGACATCCTGTTGTTGCTTTCCATTCTTCCAAGTTTAGCAAGTCTCCTTTCTGAATTTCTAGACTTCACATTAAACCTGAGTTTATATTATTTCTTTCATGTAAAACCACTAAATATATGGAGTATAGAGATTTACTTTGTTTACAGACACCATAAGAAGAATGCTTTTTGGAATCACCCAGAAAAGATAATAAATAAGACCTTTCCAACTATTGTCTCTGTGAATAAAAATTTATCTAAACACTCTTTTTTTTTTTTTGGCAGAGGCTGGAAGGGAGAATTCTTGAAATCTTGCTAATTCTACTTATGATTACTGAAACAAATAAGGTGTATGGTGTATACCCAACTAACAAATAGAGGTAATCTGTAATCTGTGCCTTGTGAACATTCAATTTAAGGTGTAACAAACTCATACATAGGTTACTACCACTGAATCTAGCCATCCAAACCACTGCAGGTTCTCTGGTTACTGCTGTCAAGGAAGCCCTCCCACTGGGAAAACTACTTCTGAAGAGGAACTTGTGACTAATTCCCTTAACCCTGGCCCTAAATCAATCCCTGTTACCCATATCAATCCCCTCACACTCTAGTGTTTCTTCTGGATCATATAGAAAATTTCTCCCCTGCAAAATCTGGTCTCTTGATGTGAGCAATCCTAAGATTATAAGAAACCTGGTGCAAGTTGGTGTGAGGTAGAAAGTGAGATAGATCCAACAGCAGAACGTGCTGCCCTTAGATGAGTGGATCCCCTACCAGGGGATCAGCGAGAGGTTTCTAACTGAAAAGTGGAGCTTGGAGCAGATCTTCCCATTAAGCAAATTAAACATCGTGCTGCCCTTAGATGAGTGGATCCCCTACCAGGGGATCAGGGAGAGGTTTCTAACTGAAAAGTGGAGCTTGGAGCAGATCTTCCCATTAAGCAAATTAAACATTTTAAATGATGGTGAGACTCTATGATACCATTATCATAGTGTCATGTGATTCTCAACAGATTAAATAATGTTCATCTTCCTCCTTGAACTAATCTTCTATCATACTCATTTTTACTTGCCCCACTATAACTACACGAACATCCTTACTAGTCCTTGAAAACATCAGGCATGTTTATGTCTCTCTCATGCTCACACTCTCTCTCTCCACCTCTTCTGTCCTCTTCCCTTCCTCCCAGTCTCTTCTCTCCTTTCTTTACCTCTCCCCTCTCCTTGCTAGACTAATATGTTCCTAAACAATCACTTCATTTTAGTCTCTGCTCTATGTCATCTTCTGAGAGAGGGTGTCACTGACCCCCCTAATTTAAATTCATATCCTCCATCACTCTCTGTCCCTTTATCCTACTGTGTATTTCTTCATAGCCCTCCATAATTTCATTATCTCTTTATTGCCTGTCTCCCACTTTAGAAGTAAGCTGCAAGAAGGCACGACTTTTGATTATTTTCCCTGTTTCATGTATCTTTGTATACCCAGGACATAAAAGAGTACATGACATGTGGATATTTCACAAAATGTGATAAATATTGAAAAAAAAATGTATTATTTTGCTTTTCAATTTTTTATTGAACCTCCAAACAATCCTAACAAGTAGCTAGCATGAGATTTAAGAGAAAAAAAGCACATAATAATATAAGAAACTCATCTGCCAATCTTTTTCTTTTGGATTACCAAGAGGACACTAAGTCAACAAGTACACAAAATACAGTAAGCAAGCAGGCAGAAATATGAATATCGTTGAGCTGTGTTGATCCAATTCAGCATGATTGTGGGAAAGCCACAAATAGTAAAATAAAGTGTGTGGATGCGATCTTTGTTTTCCTTTTCCTTTTTCATAAACTCTACAGTTTATATGGAGAAGGTGCTGAAAGAAGCAAGAAACCACAACCCTGTATTATTAGCTTACTAGAGAATCAGAGTTTCAAAAATCAAAACAAAACAAAACAACAATTTAATACTTTATATCCTTTTCTACTTATGATACTTAACCATTTGGGATTATTATTCTTGGAATATTAATCACTTAGGGTTAATAATTTTGGATGGTGAAAGCTAGATGAGTATTATTCAGTAAGATTAGCATGCACATGTGGGCACGCACACACGCACACGCACACACACACAGAGCAAACCTCTACGCACCATTAGGGACATCAAGAGAGTGAATTCTTTAAGAATAATGAAATAGGACCTACTCAAGCTTCAAGTTTAATTTCCTCTTTTGTGCTTCAATTACAAATTAATAAATAAGAGTTTTCAAGGACATAAAGGTGAGATATCAAAACCACAAATTAATATTGAGAAAACATTTTCAAGTAGGTATTAACTAACCTTTGGCTACAATAGTTAGAAAATGTCATTCCTAAAATATCCAATTTTATAGGTACTTTGGCTTTTTAAATTTATCCTGAACACCCAGCAAAAACAACAACAGCAACATTGTGGCTTTTAGCTCCCTCTGATAACAAATATTTTTCACAAGTTACATTTTATTATGTTCCTTGTGACCATTAGCATAAAATTACGTATGAAAACAAGAGAATACATCAAACAAGGGGAAAAATGCAGGTTTAATGCTATAGCAAATTTAGTATTCAAACCATCCTTTCCAGTGAATGAGATAACATTATCCTTGGCATGATTATTTGAGAAACTAGTAGAGGTTAATACAGATATAGTAGAAGTATAACTACATCTAACAAAAACAAATTATCATACTTTTCCTAATAAACACTAGTGGATTATGCTGTAATTTCTTGTGAACGTTTACTTTCAACCTGTTCTGGCTAAACTTGATAATGTTCCATCCAGTAAATCTCTGGTGCACTTTATCGCTGAGTGATAAAGTCACATCTGGCTGACATTCACTGGACTGACCTATCATCATTCCCTTGCACCCTGCCCCTGCACTGGTTCTCCTGCAGAGAAGAACATTTAACATGGCACAGAATGCAGTCCTTCTCCTGTTCCAGCAGAGACCTAAACCACATGCAGCTGTTAGGCATTCTAAAGGTCATTCTCCCTCTTGAATTTGTGTATTATTTGTTTTCGCTATTATTCGATGTTTGACATTTCTCCCTGTCTCTATCTTTATACAGCCCCATTTCAAGTGGATGAGCATTTATCACATTGTACATTAACATATGTAAGAAGCACACTTTAAATATATTGGCAAAAGCAATCTTTTCTTTTTCCTTCTTTTCATTCCTGATGGCCCTTACCTTAACACACTGCATCATCCTACCAAATGTAAATAATGTACTGTGGCCTTCTTTTCCCACTTTACACATTATTTTAATCATTGAAATTTTATCTTATTTCTATTCCACACGTGAGACGAGCAGCAAAAGCATACATGTTCAGAAATAATGTGTGAAATTTCTGCTGGATTACAGTAAAACAAATTTTCAGGAAGGAACACACAGAAACATAGGGTCTAAATTTTTCATTTTTTAAAAAGTGAAACTAAAATAAGTGTAATGTCATTTCTGTGAAATAAGTCATTTTTTTCATAATAAGAGAAAAATATTGGTCAAAGGTTTTATGTAGAACTGGACTAGTTTAA